>NT_078651.1:0-77891 GCF_000001635.26 Mus musculus | reverse complement strand
ATAATAGTTACATATGCACTATATAATAATAATAATAATAATAATAATAATAATAATAATAATAATATACATTCCTATATAAAACTTATTTTTTCCCACTTCCAAATAGTTTATTTTCTGGGTTGGCAGACAGAAGTTAAAATGAAATAGCTGAAATAATCACATGGTTCATGAGTTAAGAACTTGAACTTTTCTTGCAAAAGTTCAGCTCCCAGCACTCATTTCAGGTGGCTCACAACTGCCTATAACTCCAACTACAGGGTATTAAACTTGGAATCTAGTAGATCCAGCTCTTTAAAATCTCTGTGTGTGTGTATGTATGTGTGTGTGTGTGTGTGTGTGTGTGTGTGTGTGTGTGTGTTTGCACGTGCATGCATGAATGCACTTGCATGTGTACATCTTAGTGCATGCATACGTGTGTATGTATGTGTGTGTGTGTGTGTGTGTGTGTGTGTGTGATACACACAGCTATTAGAGCTTAAGGTACTGTGAGTAGGTCACAAGAGAGTGTGTAGTTTGGCTGAAATCAGCATGCATTCTAGATGTGCTTATAAATAATGTAACTAAATGAAAAGATAAACTGTAGAAGTCACAAGAATCAAAACTTTATATACCTGTTAGACCACTTGTGTAATATTAGATATGTGAAGAGAGTCATTGGAAAGTAAACTTTAAATTGGGTTCTAAAACAATTTTCTTATATTATTACCTGCGTCCCTTGAGTGGCAACTACCATGACATTATTGAAGTTTAAGAAGCAAACAAGCCTCTGATCAATTAGCAATCTACTCCGGCCAAAATAGAGACTATATATAAGGTACAAGAAGAACGAGCTATTAGCTGTGGGTTTCAATTCTTGACATGTGTTTACACAATATTTAAAGACATAAGATTTTGTATAATTGACCAGAGAAGATAAAAAATGTCAGAGAAAACTTTTATGATAAGTGCTTCAATTCCTGAATTCATTTGGCAGAAAAGAAAAGAAAGAAAAACACTTCTAATTAATAAGTGCAGATATCTAATTAATAAGTGTAGTCTGAGGCTATACACATGCTCGTACAATTAATTGCCTTGCAAAAGTAAGTATTCTTTGCCACCAAAATAAATGACAGTATATCACTCTGTTATGAAGTAACTTCTTAGTAAAGTGTTGCCCCTCGGTGCCATACTTCCATTCTGTCAGCTGCTATATCTTTTTTTTTTCACACACTATCTAAATGAAATGGACTCCAGTGAAGCATTATGGGTTGATATTAAGAATTCATAGATTTGACTATAGTGCTAATTAGATCTTCAACAACTCTTGATAAGATGTTATAGGTCCTATTTATTGAAGTGAAAATTAAAGATGGATTGTGGATGCAGTTCGTCATATGCAAGGTCCTGGATTTGATCCTTATTAACACATATACACTATAAACACACACCATATTAACACACACCACACATATACACACCACACAAATACACACACCACACAAACACACCACATGAACACATACATAGATACCACACAACAAACACACACAATACACACATACACAACACACACACATAAATACAGTTGATGTCATTGTATCTTTTTCTTTTTAAAAATGCTGCCACAGCCTGGCTTTGGAAGTCAGAGAACAATTTTCAAGAGACACTTCTGTCCTTCCAGCATGTGACACTCTGAGATCTGACCCAAGTCCTGACTCCTGGTAGATACCTGTACCTACTGAGTCAGACTGGTGACCAAGAATAATTATTAAGACTCACAGACTATAAATTGTGAGTTGATGTAAACTATAGTCTGTACATGTAATAACAAGTTATTCATGTGAGTTCTTCCTCAGATCTCACTTTGACGATGGCGTGGGAAAGCTTTGCTCTCTGTGTGGCTTTCTACAGTATGATATACTAATATGCTTTCATAGTTACAGATAATAACTACTTGTTAATTATCAAAAATACAACAGTTCATAGATAATTTAAATAGGTTCCAAAGACTCTTTGGTGTGACATTACTCTGCTAAATACATGCAGATATATGCTCATGTATTTTTATGCAATCTTTTTGTGAGGCTTTCAAAATGATCTCTACTGAATTAGAAAAAGGCCATGTTAATTGAAAGTAATATCAGTAACTAATTAATTATACTTAAAATCGATTGGTGTTTGTCTCTGAAATAAGAACACAAAATAACTGGGCATATTCCTCGGGGCTATTTGGGGGGATGTTGCTTAGGGACAGTCTCGCTGGCATAAAAGGCTCAATCATATAGAAAAGTGGTACTCTGTAGGGATTCTTTATAAACAGGGATGCTAGGCAAGCTATTTGCTATTCTCCATGGATCTTCAAAGGATCCTAACTAACGCTGAGCCAGAAGTTTATAAAAATTGTTCCTCTATTGACTCTTCTCCTTCTATGTCTTCCTTTTCTTGTTTCTTCATGTCAGTATTTGCATTACGTCCTATATACGCCAAGAGACATCAAATGTGTGCTTTAGACTGTGTGAATAATCAAATAGTAACACATCTCCCTCAAAGGAGGAATTACCAATAAAATTTCTAATCTTATAAAAATCCTTTCATTTTTAACATACTGAATTTTTAATTATTTTATAGAGGAAGGAAACTATTAAGAAGATAGTCCCCATATGTGATTGGTGTTGTGGAGTATCTCATCTGATATTTTATTAATATAGGAATAAAATCAGTGCAGCACTAGGTTAATTAATCCGTTTACTCTGAAAACTTTCTGGAGGGCTTTTATGTAGTCTCAGAATATGCTCTTTCAAAGCTTGAGTTTCCTGCTTCCCCAGGATACAGGTCATGACTTCATCATGCAACCTTGAAAAGAAAGACTGCTATAAAAGAGACACTATGGCAGAAGCAGGGGGTAAATAGGGAGGCAAACCAAAACACCTTGTCCAGAATTGAGCAGCAAAATTAGCTTTGAATCATGGGTGACCATTGCACAAGATTATCAACCAGAGAACTCAGAGAACTTTATATCCTGGCTGTGAAAAAGAAAAAAAAAAACCGGCAAGGGCAGTAATTGCTCATATAGAAAATAATTGATAAGAATACAAATACAGTGCCCACCTTCATTAAGAAAGTCCAGATTCCTTGGTGGTGATAACGAGCACCCAATTATATTCCCAATAGTAATATTGCTGGCAGCACACAGATAAAGATCTGTATCATTCCAGACGCTTTTATTTGCCAATAGCAACAGCAACAGAAATGCACTAAATCGTTCCCACAGAACAAGCATTTATTTCTCAGATAAATATTCCAAAGGAATCAGAGCAGACTCATGTGCATTCCTGTCGCACATCACCATGAAAAGTCTTGTTTCTTCTCATATCCTGTTTCTTACAGTGTGGTTATAGTTTTAACCTGACTAATGGGATTTCTGCACACTTGCCAAAAACGTCCACAGCTATGTTTTCCCTCTGTTCTTGTTCGTCATGAAAAGAGACTGTCCTTCTGTACTGCTCTTTTGAAGGGTTGGAGGCATACTTTTCTCCAAAGTTACAAGGGAATGTATCCTTTTACCTTGTTGCCTCAAGTTTTCCTTTATATCCTTATCCCAGATTCAAGAAGAAGCCATGGTAGCATTTCACAAATTAGCTTAAAGAAATCAGTGCTTATGCTTGATGCACTTGAGACTCCAGATAGTATCCTAGCTACAGAGTCATCTCTAATGGGCAGTTACTGTTCCAGGTGGGCTTTAGAGAAGGCGTCTTGCTATGCAGTCCAGGCTGCTCCTGATCTCTGCCTCTGCCTCCTGGGGGCTGAGATTGCAAGCACATGTCACTACATCCCATATCAAGTGATATTTAGTCAGGGTTACCACAAGACATTTTGAAGCAAGTAAAAATACAGACCACACAAGAGCAAGCCAGACATCTATTTAAGTCAATCAGACAAAAGAAGGAAATTCAGATCTTACTCATATCTAACAATGCTCATTTATATTGATTGATACATTACATGACTAAAAATTGTCATTCATCCACATCTGAATACAATATTTTAATTAACTTTCTTGTGAATCTTATACACACATACAACATTTTCACCTGATGCCTCTTCTTAGTTCCTCTAAGATCCAACCCCTGCCTCCAGTCTCACCCACACCTTATATACTCTTTTTCAATCCACTGATTACAATATGGGCTGCCTATATCCTCCAGGGTGTGGACTACTCGCTGAAACATATTACTCATTTGATTTGGTATGTGTAGGTAACTAAATTTTGATGAGACTAACTAAATCTGCAAAGTTTGTATACAAGTTTTCTATTACACCATTTTCATTTTTCTATAAAACAAGGGTGTTACTTTCTTATTAAAATGCTATCTCTTTTCAAATAAGGCAGATAGTAATGACTACTGTACCTTGATTTAAAAAATGTATGTTACAGTTTATTAACATCCCAAGAAAGCAAATATAAATACTTTAGGATGCTAAGACACACCCAATGTAAGGATATTTTAAAAGAGCTATTAAAAGTAGTTTTATCCCTCAATCCCTCCCCCTCTCTCTCCATCTCTCCCTCCCTCCATCTCTCCCTCTCTCCCTCTGCCCTTTTCTCCTCTCTCCCTCTCTCCTCCTTCCCTCACCTCATCAAAAGTTGGATGTGGTGAAAGTGAGCTGCCCACAGAAGGCTGCGCACCAGAGAGAACACTTCCCTGAGCACTGTTACACTTTGGATATCCCTCATCTTCCAGATTTTTCTCTTCAACTAGTAAGATGGATTTAGGGGGCTATAGAGAATTTTGATATACATCCCCGGGTCCTGTTAGTCATACTGTTAGGCATCAACAGGTAAAAAGCTGCAGCTGACTGTGAGGGAGGACAACAAAAGGGCTGAACTCCCACTGGTGATGACTCAAAGGCATCAGGATTTCTGTGGACTACATGTGGGCATGAAAATTGGAAACAACACTGGGACTTTCCTTTCTTTCCTTATTTACAATGTGTGTGCATGTGGTGCTTGCATGCATGCGTACATATGTGTGTGTATGTGTGTGTGTGTGTGTGTGTGTGCGCGCGCGCGTGTGTGTATGTGTGTTTTCTCTGTGTGTGAGGGTACATTTGAATGTGAGGGTACCTATGGAGGCCAGAAGAAATCATTAGATCACTGAAGCCAGAGTTATAGACAGCTGTGAGCTGTCCAAATGAGTGCTAGGAGTGGAACTCTGGTCCTATGCACCAAGTGTTTGTAACTGTGGACCAAACACTGGGATTTACTTAAGTCTTCCTAGAGGGTTGGAATGTTAATAGAAAATAATAAGTCTATCCAAATGTCCTGGGTGATGCTAGGATATTAGCTGAAGGAGCTGCATCCGAAACACTGCACTTGAGCCCATTAGGCAGCAGGAACAAAATCAATGTTGACCCCTCCCTCATAATCCAGAGAACTGGGACCAACTGGTGTCAGTCAAGTGATAACCAAGCTACCCTTCTGATTGTTTTCCCTCCCTATGGCCATCACAAGCAAGAGTAAAAGTTTGACAAGATGGTGAGATGGTGCTGTCTACAGAAAACTTTTAAGGTGCTGCCCTATCAGATGACTCCTGTACATTCCTGTTCTCCTGTACACTCCTGTTTTCCTGTACACTCCTGTTTTCCTCGGGTGCCTTACAAGAAAACACAAAAGGTTTAACCTGGATCAAACCCTGAATCTATCTATTACTCTAAACCAGATTGCCAAAAATAGTCTCTGGTGGTTATAAGTGAAAATATGGCTTTTTATTGTCTAAGTTATGAGAAATGAATGTCATTTAAATATGAAAGAAAATTAGCAACATTTAGTATAAGTTTAGAGAGAGAAAGAGTTGGAGAGAAAAGTTAGTAGTTGCTTCATCAAGTATATTTTCAATTCTACCCTTCAAACATTATGGATATAAAACCCTCTCTGTTACTAAGATGGGATACATAGGATTTATTTAGCAAGCATCGGGCTTAGCTTTTCAAATATCATTAAGATAATTTTTCATTAAGCTATATTTTCAAAGGTTGTTTGCTATATTTTTTAAAGAGTTAATTTTACCATTTCAGCCCATGTCTCACCCTGCTCTGGTGTTTAATTATAGACCAATCATATTTAATGGATTAAAAAAGAAAACTCTTTATAGTAAAGCACTTGGGAAAATGTTATCTGCACCCAATAATTAGATGATTCAATGTTTACTTGTATTAACAATTTGTAATAGAGTGGTTGAATTCTAGCTTTTGTTGAGTGATGACATCATATCTGGGCCAGTGAAGTTTCTATGGGAACACAGCTGGATTTTTGGAAGACCAAACTATTCATAAACAATGAAGATATTGGGGTTTTTACCAACCTTAAAATTAGATTTCACATTATATTAAAAAGCTACCCTTTCCGTTTATTCCCCAAAAATAATGCTAAAGCTACACCAGGATGGTCAAGGTTATCTTCATCATGTGGAAATAAAGAAACTTTGATGTTAAACATGGATAGCAATTGGTATAGTACAAGTGAAAGATATGAGCATATGCATAGTGTGTTCAAAGATTGCGAATGTAAGCCTAGAAACACAGTAGACTGCAGTATGGTGTTTATAGATTGGAAACAGAATATGTAATAAGAGTTTTCTCAGAAGCTAATGAGGGTCATACTAAGACAATGGGATCACTTGCTATTCATTACAAGAAATATCTCACTTATCTTCCTTACCACCCCCAAAAATGGAGTTTCTCAAGGCTTTGTCTTGGTTGAAAACAGATTCTTCTAATGGTCTGTTCATGGTGTCTCAAGACCATGGACCAAGGCTTAACAGGCAAAGGAAGAACTTACAGCTGAGAAACCAAGTATTCTAAGTGTCTCTGACCCGTGGCTGGTCATAAGTGTATCCTACCTCGTAACGTCATGCCTAGTGTTCAGGAAACACTATGACTTCATTTTGGATCACTCCTCCACAGGAAAATGGATTTGTCAAGGTCTAGGATAAAATCTAGAACATAAATATAACATTCTTTCTGAATATGGATGTTCTTTTTAAATAGATTACTGCTTTCTACCTTAGAGATTAGTTAGATATGAGAAGGCAAGGGAGTGGATAGACATGCACAGCTCCTATGGCTGAAGACTAGTACTGCTTCTTGGTGAAGATCAGAATCTTCCTGGAGCCAGCATTACCTTAGCCAGGCAATCAAGGTATACTAAGTCCCTAGGATGTCCACACAGAAAGAAAATAAATGCCTTTGTAGTGTTCACATCTTGTTCTAGAGTCCAGGATGTGTTGTTCTCCTATTTTAACTTTATAAATCACCTTCACCATCTGTTTTATATTTCCATGCCCTTCCTTGGAGTAGTGTCGGCACACTATACTCTATGGGATATTGTGGTTTTGTATGGTCTATGACACAATGATTTTTAGGTGCATAATTTTAAAAAAATACAAAGAAGAGTACTTTATGATGCATGAAACAGATTAAATTCAAATCTCATTGTAAATAAATAAAGTCTCATTGGAACATAGTCTTGTTCACTTGCTCATGCATGATCTATGGCTGTGCTCACACAGCAACAACAGTTTCACAGTCCCATCATGGACCATATGCCCACAGGGACCCAAATATGCAGTATCTTGTCCTCCATGTGTAGCTCTCCGATTTGTCCACACTGAGTGTTAAACGATTTGGAACTGTTTCCAAAGGCAACTTTCTCAAGGCCTTTACAGCATAACCTAGGCTCTTCCATAGCATCAGTTTTGTAATTTCTGTAGAGTTGCCTTCATCTCTACAATCTATGTGCATCTTATTAAAACCCTGTATACATGCTATTTATCCTGCCTATAGCATCTGCCCTCATCCCAACTCCAACATGCCAATTGTTACCCCAATATTATCTAATTCAGATATTTTTAATAATCCAAAAGCTAGATTAGATTTACCTTTTATATACACTATTTATTATTATTATTATTATTATGTCTTTAAATTCCTTGTTTTATTAATTTAAAAGCATTTCATACAATGTATATTGACTGTATTCTCCCCCTCCCGCCAACTCTTCCCAGATCCTGTGCAAATCCTTACCCACCTTAGCTTCGTGCTTGCTTGCTTTTCCTCTCTCTGCCTCTCAGTCTCTGTTTCTCTGTCTCCCTGTTTGTCTGTCTTTTCTCTGTCTCTCTCTCAAAGAAAAAAAATCAAGAAAGAAAATTAAAACAAACAGAAAATTAACAAGACAAAAAATACTAAAACAAAACAAAAGGCACACAGAAAAAAATGTTGAATCCCTTTTGTGTTTTCCAGCTACTGTAGACTTATAGCTTGCCCTAAAGATAGAACTGTTGATAGAACACTTGGGATGGTTGATATATCCAATGTCACTCCATTGAAGAAAACCAACTTTCTCTTTCCCAGAAGGTTGGCATCAGTTGCAAATAGCTTCTTCATTGGGGACAGAACTTTAAGTCCACTTCCCTTCTCTATGCTGAAAGTTTGCCTGATATTGATCCTGTGTAGGTATTATGCATACTGTCACAGGCTCTGTAAGTTCATCTATGTATCAGCCTTGTTATGTCTGGAAAATGTTTAATCCTTCCAGTCATCCAACACCTCTGGCTCTTATAATCTTTTCTCCTCCTCTTCCCTAATCCTTAATCTGTAAAGAAAAGGATTTGATAAAGACATCTCAGTTGGGGCTGAGTGCTCCAAAGTCTCTCACTCCCTCCACATTGTCCAGTTGTGGATCTCTGTGTTAAGTCTTGTGTCCTCCAAAATGAAGCTTCTCTGATGAGGGTGGATGAATACACTGATCTATGAATTTTGCAATATGTCGTTCTATTGCAACATTCCTTTATCAAAACAATTGTAGTAGTGTTCCCCTAGGTTCCATGACCTATCTAGCCTCAGGTTCTTGGCCACTTTAGCAATGCCTAGTGTGTGTTTCATTTTGTGGAGTGAGCTTTAAACCTAATCAAAAGGAGATTGGTTTCTCCCATAATATTTGAGCCACAACTGTCCCAGTATATCTTGCCAGCAGGACTCTGTTTTAGGTTGCAAGACTTGTAGTTGGATGACATTGATAATCATTTCTCTCCTCTGGTGCCGTTCAGAGTACCTTCCAGCACCGGGAATGCTCGTGATGTATCTAATGTCTAAAAGCTAACGCCCACACATAAAAGAAAAGGTGCAATATTTTTCTTAGGGTCTGGGTTATGTCACATAAGATGATTGTTTCTAACTTCATTCATTTACCTGCCAGGTTTATTTTATGTAATAGCTGAGTAATATTCCATTGTATAACAGCACATTTTAATTATCTATTGATTGGCTGATAGACATCTGGGATGTTCCCAATTACTGGTTATTATCAACATGCATTCCTATACTTTGCCTTTTCTCCTTGCTGTAATTTCATGGGCAAATGGACGATATCCATCTTTTTGCCATTATTCTCAACAACTGGAACACAAGAGGAACGCAATATGTGCATAGAGAGAGAAGGAGAGAAGAACTGTAGAAGTAAGGAAATGTATGTGTTTTGATGAAGATACTTAACAGAATGTTTAGAAGTTTCTGAGTTGCTTCTAAAATAACTTAATCTATTGATTTTGCATTGTAATAATCAGAATAAGTGATAATTTCTAACTTTAACTCTAAACTATTAGGATTTATATACAGAGGAAGTCATACTCATTCACAAAGGTAAGGACTTTCCAGAATAATGCTTCCATAAAAAAAAAAATAGGATAACTTGATAGTCTTTTTGATAGCACATTAGAATTCAGAATTGTGCAAAAGACTCTTAGAATTGAAATGACTTTTAGCCCTGGACCAGATAGCACACATTTAGCGAATCATCCACCACACTTCAGATGAGCTAATTCAAGATTAAATCGAATATTTTAATGAAGTAACTCATTCTGTTGTGGCTTTCTATTCTTAATGTCATTGTTTGAATTTCATTTCTTTCTGACCCACAGATGCTATTATTTTATTCTACACTGATTGGGCTCAGTGTAGAGAACTTGTCTGTCCTCAAGTTCCAGGCTCAATTGGGAGTGCTACAATAAATTAATTTATCAATGCACTCACTTTTTAAAAAATTTTATACACGTGGAACGATGTAGCACATTCAAATATGGATGTTAGATAAATGGACCTACCCATAATGCACATACAGACTTTTACATCCATGATCTCCTAGGCATTTGTACATTTTTCTCAGCTCATAATATCTCAGTGACACACTCGGCCATAGACCCACAGGGGCCTTTACTTGTGCCTATACAAATCAACAAGAATTACCTTCATTTTCATTGGAACTATTTGTAATCAAGCTAGAACCTACTGAAACGAACCCATTGTCATTAATTACAATTTAGTATTAGAATTAATTATTAATTATTAGAATTAATTAGAATTCTCCTTAACTTTAGATTGTAATTTTCACTATTTCACTAAGATTTGACAAGAAATGCATTTATCTACTCTGAGTACATTTTGAGACTTTGAGAATCTTCACTTTGGGTTACTTATTGATATTTCTTATTCTTGTAATTTTAAAGTGAGTCAGCTTCCATCAGTTGATTTTGTGAACTGCTAATGGGCTGTGTTCCACAGTTTGCAAGCTGCCTGCAGGCTGTCCAACAGAATCATCACTGTAACCCATATTTCCTTTATTCTTCACTTTCACAGCCGCTCCTTTTCTGAAGTGAAGCCTAGGTTTAAATTCTACCTGTGACTCTAATGTCTTGATCCCACCCCCTGGTGGTTTTATCAAAGCCTCTCCTCAGAGGCTTAGAAAGGCTTTCTCACACCGGCTGCTCAGATGTTGACACATTCTCTTTATCCTCACACACTGAAAATATTCCCATGGGCAGAAACTTAGCTAATAAAATGCCTTCTACTTAAAAAATGAAAAAAGAAAAAGAAAAAAAAAGAAGAGGGAAAAAACTTCAATACATTAAATCTTTTCACGCAGATCCTGATTTGAATGCTATTTCTTAAGGCAGATGTATTTGATCATAATGTATTAAACTTTGAATGAGAGATGAGTGCAAAGAAAATCTAAGGCTTTTAAAAATAACCAGAGCTTGAGCAATCAAGGGATTTAGAGGAGAATGGAATGAAAAAATCAGTTCTGAGATATAACATAATTTGGGTCTTCAGAGCTGGAGAGAAATCAAGCAAAATGGGGGTAGATGCCTTTCAATCTCTATTAATGTAGGAAGAGCACAGATTTAACTCTTGAGGCAACAATGACTTGGCCTTTATGATGACATGTTAGCAGGATTCATTACAAGCCTTACTTAAGATAGAAGGGGCACATCCTTCATTTGCTTTAAATTGGACTTAAGTATAAAGTTTTACTAGCGAGACTCCAGAAGGAATGGGTAACATAACATGAGATGGCAGGACATTTCATTTGGAACTTGGGTATAACCGTAGGTGCAGCTGTTTTGTTGCTATGCCACAGTAGCTGTATAAGTAAAATAAGATCTGGATCTTTATTTTAAATTTTTAAATTTATTCTTATCTTATATATTAAATCCAGACCACAGTTCTCCCCTCTCTCCTCTCTTCCTAGTCCCTCTTTCCCTACCTCACCTCTCCCTATCCCCCTACCCCCCCGCCCCGTCTACTTCTCCCTCCACTACTCTTCAGAAAAGGGTAAGCGGGCCATGGATATCAACCAATGATGGTGCATCAAGTTACAGTAAGACCATGCACCTCTCCTAGGCTGGACAAGGCAACTTAGCAGCAGGGAAAGGGAACCTGGATCTTTTAAGGTTCATCCTTTTGATTTAATCATGTTTTATTCATCAAAGAACTGACTTATTTATGTTTTTTCTTTTGATTCTAAGTGATTCTGTCAGAATGTTGCAACCACCTCATGGACATATACATCATTTATGATTTCACAAAGTCCCTTTAGTACACTTAAGATGAAGTACTCAGGAACCAATGACATGACACTTGCTTCAGAGAACATCTTCATGGCAGTACTTTTATTTGTAAATAAGTTTTTGTTTCAAATATATTTTCATACCCCAAAGAACTTCAATTCTGTAACTACCTAGGAATTTCATCCCAAGAAATAAGAAAGAAGTCTATGAACCTAATTTCCAAAAATCTTCCCAACACTAAAGTAGTCTCCATGAATAGAAAAATCACACTAAATTTCCCATAGTCCTTCTGTCTATTTACTGCACAACCAAGGTGAAAATGGTTTAGTTCATATGGATAAAGAATAATGTTTTATTCCTTTCCACATTCCAAATTCGGGCACCTTGACAGATCAAAACCTTCTCAATAGCCTGTTATTTCTTTCTCCCTTGAAAGTAAAGACAATAAGGCCACTTGACTCATATGGCTATTGGGGTAACTGAGAAGATATATTGAAAATACATAAGATATGTATCGCAAAATAGCTATGATTAAAAAAGAATTTTGTTCTCCAAACCACTTAGTCTACCTTAAAAGACCTATTGTTCACTTAAGTCAACTTCTCCACATTTAGTCTTGATGTTCTCAAACACATACTTAATAATGCTTTTCTTTATGTTGTAATTTAGAATGTATTTGAATTAAAATAGACTATGGGGTCCTTAAAGTAGAGAGTACAGGGGAAGAAGTTAAGAGTCCCTGCTTCTCAGGACCTGAGTTCAATCCCCGGCACCACAGTGGATAAAACTCACAACTGCCTATAACTCCAGGTCCAGAGTATCGGGTCCTTCTCTGACTTCTGCAAGCACCAGCACTCATGGAGTAAGTTCTCTCTGTCTCTCTGTCCTCTGTCTCTCTGTCTCTCTGTCTCTCTCTCTCTCTCTGTCATCTCTCTGTCTCTTTGTCCCTCTTCTCTCTCTGTCTCCGTCTCCCTCTCTCTCTTCTCTCTCTATCCTCTCTGGCTCTCTCTGACTCTCTCTCTCCCTCTCTCTCTCTCTCTCTCTCTCTCTCTCACATACACACACTCACTCACTGTCTCTCTCTCTCTTAATACTAGATTGTCTTAGTCTTAATAGGAGACAGATCACTTACCATTCAAATAGTGTATACACATAAATTTGTCATCAGAAGGTCAACCATGAACAACTTGCAATTCTTTGCTTTCATTTGGAAGATTTATGAGGTTAACTTCAGAAATGAAAGTGTCCATTATATATACTAACTTTTAGATCAGAGACCATCAAGTCATTTTTAGTTCAAATAACAGCCAAAGAAGAAACATCACAGCCGAGCATCTTAAAAGTACATATTCTGAACATACTGAGTTTTCAACTGTGATATCATAGTACCAATTAAGGGGTGAGTTTCCTTTTATGGCCTGGGTCTCAAGATAGGTCAGTCATTGGTTGGCCCTCCCCTCAAACATGGGGAAGGATTGGTGTCCCAATCCTTCCATCCTGGTTACAGAAGATGGACACTTCAGGCTCCATATTCCCATTGCTACAAGTCTTAGCTAGGATCACCCTCATATATATAACTGTGAGTTTCCATTGTCCTATATTTCTAGCTCATTCCAGAGATGCCTCTCTGAAATCCAGTTGCCTCTTCCAGTACTCTCTCCTTCCATTATTCCCCCAACCCACCTGCACTGCCCCAACCACTCCCCTACCTTTATCCACCGTGGATGTCTAATCTATTTCCTCTTCTTAGTGAGATTCAAGGGAGCCCCTTTGGGCCTTTCGTGTTACTTAGCCTCTTTGGGTCTATGTTTTCTAGCATGGTTATCCTATACTTTACAACTAATATCCACTTATAAATGAGTATATACCATCTTTGTCTTTCTGGGTTAGGGTTACCTCACTCAGTATGGTATTTGATAGTTCTATCCATTTGCCTGAAAATTTCATGATGTACTTATTTTTAATAGCTGAGTAATATTCCATTGTGCAACTGTACCATATTTTGCTTATCCATTTTTCAGTTGAAGGACATTTAGTATATTTTCACTTTCTGGCTATTACAAATAAAGTTGCTATGAACATAGTTGAGCAAGTGTCCTTGGGGTATGGTGGAACATATTCTGCTACATTTGCAGACACTAGCCTGGCATAACTGTCATCAGAGAGCAACTGATGGAAAATGATGCAGAGACCCAGAAGAAAGCATTAAGTGGAGCTTGGGGAATCCTGTGGAAGAGTGAGGGAGGTCTGAAAGAGACAAAGTGGTCTAACACACCACAAGAAAACCTACAAAATCAACTAACATGGGCCTATAAGGGTTCATAGTGACTAAACTGCCAACCAGAGAGCAAGCATGGGAAGGATGTAGGTCTCCTGCACATGTACAACAGTTGCGCCCCTGGGTCTTCATGTGGAGGTCCTACAGAAGGAGCAGGGGCTGTATCTAACTACACTGCCTACCTTTGGATCCCTTTCCCCTAACTTGACTGCCTTCTCTAGTCGAAACAGAAAAAGATAACATCTAGTTTTGCTGTAACTTGACATGCCAAGGCTGCTTGTTAAACATGAGAGGCCCACCCTTTTCTGAGGAGACAGGCAGAAAGGGTACATGAGGAAGGGTGAGATCGGGGAACTGGTAGGAGAGGATGGAAGAAAAGCTGTGATGGGGGAATGGAAAGCAAATAAATAGCTTAATAAAAAACAAAGTGTCAATCAAAAGTTCTGCTTTCTGGATGAGAAACCCCATGGCAAGCAAGCCACTCTTCAATAGCCACTCTAAACAATTTCAGCCAGAATTCACATAGGACTTAGTCTATTCTGGTGAGCATTCTGGGTATCACGATAGATGAAAACCTCTCCTTCTACCTCCCTTATGCATCTAGTCTGTGGTTCATTTGCCCTCTTCAGGGAACCCACAGCTGCTAATTACATCTGCTTGTCTTCTCAGAGAAGTACAGATTCCAGAAGGATACCTGGGTCTACTTCATTTTTCTAAATCCATGCTTAGGCAGGAGTCCTAATATCCTAATGTATAACAACAAAAGAAGTACCTTATAAATACATGATTCACAATTGATTTCTATCTGGAAAGCATGGACTTTGTCAGCAGTAAATTTTCCCCTTAAGTCTTCCATCCTCCACATTTCAGGCAGAGCCTTAAAACTGAATAGGTCACTTCTCTGACCATCAAGTTGCTTGAAAATGATGGCCTCCAACAGGTAGTATTTAGTTGAAAAGGATTTTTAACAGATTGCACTGACAATGAAATCTCCACAGTGATAACTAGACCTGGGTGTTTGAGACAGCACAGAAGAACACAAGTGAGTCTTCTGTGAACAGAAATACACCCCATCCATGACCTTCCCAGCCAAGCTTCCCATTAACCCTAAGTCCCATTAAGCTGTTAAATGGTCTATCCAGCTTTCATACAGTTCTCAAAAAGAATTGGGCGGCTGGAGCATATCTCCTCACTAGAGGCCGCAGAAGATGGAACTTCAGATGAAGCTGTTGACATAGCAACAAAAGCACTTACCATTCAAGCCGAGATGACAAAGGTACAGCAGATGATGGGAAGTGGCATTTCACAAATGCATTCCATTCACAGTGCAGCAGCCTGCCATGATTTTCTCCCACAAAATTACCCCACTCCAGGTTTCTAAACAACTGTGTTTAGGTTTTGTTGAAAAGAAAATGTAAAAGTGAATGAAAATGATGACGTAAGCAGCAAAGTTCTTAGTGGTTTGATGAATTCTATCCCCCATAATGGCTAAATGCTATGAATACATTTGTCATAGGTACATTTTCCCCCAACAATTGGCATTAGAATCAGGCTTAGAAAACAGTGCTAGAATAAACTATTCCTTTTCCTAGCACAATTAGGAAATAACAGCTTTCTTTACGAAGTTATTAAGACACGCATTTAAGGAAAACCCACTATGTTGTTCATACTTTTTTTTAAGGCCAGTGCTTATAGGAATAACATTCTAATGAGTTTTCAAGTGCAAGAACACAGAATTAGAACCACTCTACAATGTTTTTTGCATGCATTTGTTGCTTAGGTAAATGCAAGTTTGTGAGGGGAGTTGTCAATTTATCTATTTGAAGATACAATGGGAAAAATAATAGACAAAAAGAGACATTGGGTAGATGGGAAAGAAACAAAAAGAGTAATGAGGACCAAAATGGAGATAAGTGGTGAGATTGGATGTCTCTTATAAGAGGCAACAAACTAAAAGATGGCTCCAACATTCCCTATCCTACTGATTCAAATTTAACCTCTCAACATTGATATTTAAGGTACTCATGCTTACTTTTTAGAAAAACAGCTAACTAGACACAGTTATAAATGACTGTTTGAGAAAACACATTAGAAAAGAATAACAATTATAGAATAAACCTTGAGCATAGTGATCAGACCACAGAAAAATCAAATGAGGTACAGTCATTAAATGGGCATACTTTAATTCAAACTTACTATGAGGGATATTTCCAGGTGACCAGAGTTAGACTATCTCCTCAGAGTGAGGCACAGAATAAGCTGCCCAATGGTGTGTTCTGTCTCTGCCTTCGAACTTTGCAGTTTCTCTCTGAGCCGCTCCTACTTTACATTGTTCCTTGGTGAATTCCCATCTGTTTCTTCAAAATGGAGATCTCATTGCCCTCTGGGAAGCCTTCTTCCATGTGTACCCAAAAGGAGTAGATATCCTCTTAGCTCTAACCATTGGGGTATGAATCTGACAACTCTTCATGATACAATCTGAGTCTGCTCTTGCTCTACTTAAGGAGTTCCCTGGGGATAGTAACACAATTTTTTTTTCCTGAGCTCAATCATGACTGTAAAGTTATGGATTCGACTGTATCAAATCCAAGAAATACCAAAATATTCAAGGAATACCTGGAAATAACACCACTAAAGGTTCCTCTATGTGTGTACCTGTGATCTAAAAACCAGGATGTGAGCCATGGTGTACCAATGGTCTTCCACTCATCTGAGTCCCACTGCCTCTCCATGAGAATAGAAGCCACCCTCAATTCCTGGAGTCTCTGCAATAGATAGAAACTAAGAATGACTTCTTGTAAACACTGGCACAGTTCATAGGTACAACCTGTCCCACCTCAGCTTTCTGGACAGACTCCATTGCTACCAGCTTGAGGAACTCTCCCACATGCCATTAGGTCCCATGATGCTCTTGAAGTAATTCATCAGCAAGCAGACATTTAGACATTCCCTTCAGTAACAATCTTCAGTATTTACCAATTATTTCAAAAATGGTAGTTTATCCACTACAACAAGATGACTCAGTCCTCTATCCCATTTTGTCTCCTAATACATTTCTCAGATGTTTTCTTCATCTAAACTAGAGGCATCAACTTCCTCATTCTCTTTGGCTCTCAGAAACACCAATATGACAAGTTCCTTCTCTGTCAGGACTCCAGTAAGCACTAGCTTAAAATCCAAAGTCCAGAGACTGCAGGCAGTTCAGTTATCTTGCAGGCACCAAGAGCTGAATTCCATCTCTAACTCATTTAAAAAATCCAGACATGGTGGCAAACCCAGCCCTCCTATTTTGAGATGGAAGGCAGAGTCAGGAAAGCACAGGGCCAGTTAGTCTGGAGTATGCAGTGCAGCAAAAACAAGAGAGACCCTTGCCTCAACAAATAGAAAGAGAAGAACCTATTCTCAATACCTGTCATTTGATTTCCACATATACACCATAGTAAACATGCACCCATACTCACTTACACATCTACACACACACACACACACACACACACACACACACACAGAGAGAGAGAGAGAGAGAGAGAGAGAGAGAGAGAGAGAGAGAGAGAGAGAGAGATTTCCAGTAGAACCATACATAGCAATTTCAACTTTTATTTGGAAAGTTTGTAAAGTTTTAAGCACCCATTCCTTGCAGTAACATCTCCCTATGGGTGCTGTATCATTATTCTTTGTTTTATTTCCCATTTGGAAAGAAACCAGGCTTCCTTACTTGGCTCTAAATCTGCATATCTCCTTTTGCTAGGCTATCCTCAAATTCAAGGCCCCCAAACTGAGCCTGTCATTGGCAAAACCAGAGATCCAGATACTTCTGCCTCTGAGATGTCTACCTCAAAAATGACATTACTGTGATGCCCTTACCCAGCTTCCACAGTCCCTTAATCCAGTTAAAGCCCCAGTCCTAGGGGACATTTACAACTGCAAATCCACCACTTCTTTCCAGATCATTTCCATTGCTCTAGCTTAGACACTAACAATATCCTACCCAGAGCATTGCACTGGGTCTCAACTGGTCCCACTAGTTAGAGTTTATGTAAAATATTTATTTTCCAATTCATTTAAGTAGGATATCTCTGGAAATTCTACTTAGATAAGTACTTCTGGATATTCTTTATCTAAACAATCCTTTGTGTGCTTTCATAGCTCTTAGCCCAACATCTATTTGTTTCATTTATAAACATATCATTTGTTATCCTTTGTCTTACTAGACCCCCAAATAGCTTAGGATATGTCCATCTAATTTAATAACATCTCTTTGTATATTGTAAAGATTATCATACATAGCAGATAATGAGCAGTGGGCAATGAATAAGTAAAAGAATAAATGATAGCTAAAGATCTATCCTATTCTGTTCCAAGCACTTAACTAGGCCACAGGCTACAGCAACACATTAAATATAAACAGCCACTTCCATCACTGTTGTATCTATCAATCCTTTTCTCCAACCTATTATCTGTATTATAGAAGAAATTTTCTACTCTACAGCACTTGCATCCTGTCTGCTTTTATTATTTCCAAGTATCTGGTGGTTTAGACATTTGTGTAGAGAAAGTCTAAATTCATTTTGATGTGGCTAACTGGGACTTGTACAGTCTAGCTTAGTTTGCCTTGTCAGTCTTGTCTGTGGATTTTCCTGCACTCTCATCATGAATACATGCTTCTCTCAGAGACCACAGTTCTCTTCCCTCTTGAACCCTCTGCACGTGCTTCCTCCCTCCTGTTCTCCCTCCCTCCTGTTCTCCCTCCATACTGTTCTCCCTCCCTCCTGTTCTCCCTCCCTCCTGCTCTCCCTCCCTCCTGTTCTCCTCTCTCCTGCTCTCCCTCCTTCCTGTTCTCCCTCCCTCTTGTTCTCCCTCCCTCCTGTTCTCCCTCCCTCCTGCTCTCCCTCCCTCCTGTTCTCCTCTCTCCTGCTCTCCCTCCCTCCTTTTCTTCCTCACTCCTGTTCTTCTTCCCTCCTGTTCTCCCTCCTTCCTGTTCTCCCTCCCTCCTGTTCTCCCTCCCTCCTGTTCTTCCTCCCCTCCCTCCTATTCTTCCTCCCTCCCACTTTTTCTAACCTAGGTAAATCTTAATTTAGCACTGAGCTCCTCTGAGAGGAGTGTCAGAAGCAAACAACTCATACCCTGAGCATCTTCTTTCATAGAAGTCTCTACTTCTCTTTTTGTAACACTAATTACCCTGACCTAAATATAAAATTAGCATCTGTTAGGGCTTTTTTACCTTTACCTGTGTAGACTTTTGCCACTGAATCTAGTTCTAGTTTTGCAGGCAATAGAAAATCAATAAATGTCAGCCTATGAAACACAAAGATTATTCCAAGTTGGTGAAATAGCTCAGTCAGTAAGACTCACTGAGGAAGCACAAAGATCTGATTTCAACCCCAGAACGCAATCAAGAAAGCCAGGCATGATGGGTAATGTCTGTGATCCCAGTATGGAGAAGGTGGAAACAGGCAGATCCCTGGGGCTTCTGGCCAGTCACAAAGTTCCAAGCCAATGAGAAGCACCATCTCAAAGAAAAGAAGGTAGATGGTGGATATGGGACTGTTTAGATCATTAACTTGATCCTGATTTATCTTTGGTACCTGGTATCTGTCTAGAAATTTGTCCATTTTGTCCAGGTTTTCCAGTTTTGTTGAGTATAGCCTTTTGTAGAAGGATCTGATGGTGTTTTGGATTTCTTCAGGATCTGTTGTTATGTCTCCCTTTTCATTTCTGATTTTGTTAATTAGGATGTTGTCCCTGTGCCCTCTAGTGAGTCTAGCTAAGGGTTTATCTATCTTGTTGATTTTCTCAAAGAACCAACTCCTCATTTGGTTAATTCTTTGAATAGTTCTTCTTGTTTCCACTTGGTTGATTTCACCCCTGAGTTTGATTATTTCCTGCCGTCTACTCCTCTTGGGTGAATTTGCTTCCTTTTTTTCTAGAGCTTTTAGATGTGTTGTCAAGCTGCTAGTATGTGCTCTCTCCCGTTTCTTCTTGGAGGCACTCAGAGCTATGAGTTTCCCTCTTAGAAATGCTTTCATTGTGTCCCATAGGTTTGGTTACGTTGTGGCTTCATTTTCATTAAACTCTAAAAAGTCTTTAATTTCTTTCTTTATTCCTTCCTTGACCAAGGTATCATTGAGAAGAGTGTTGTTCAGTTTCCACGTGAATGTTGGCTTTCCATTATTTATGTTGTAATTGAAGATCAGCCTTAGTCCATGGTGGTCTGATAGGATGCATGGGACAATTTCAATATTTATGTATCTGTTGAGGCCTGTTTTGTGACCAATTATATGGTCAATTTTGGAGAAGGTCCCGTGTACTTAATAAAACCCAAGATTGCCCTCTGGCTACCACATGTGAATGCACACAGGCACATGCATATTTCCCAACATGTGCAAGTGCACACAGATGAATATGCACACACATGTACACAAATCATTCTCCTATTATGAGTAGAATAATAACTTAATGAATGAGTAGATAAAACAGAAAATAATGTATACTTATTCACTTTACCGTTTAGATAGAAATACTAGCAAAAGTGAAGAAAGCTTAATTGCAAGCATGGTGACCTGCAGAGTACACTCTTTATTAGAGATGGAAGCCCCAATGCCTACAATGTATGTTTGGTAGACAAACTGGGGTGCTTTTTAAAACTTATCCATTATGAGTTATTGGAAGATAATAATCTCCCTTACCACTTGCACTGGCTAGTTTTGTGTCAACTTGACACAGCTGGAGTTATCACAGAGAAAGGAGCTTCAGTTGAGGAAATGCCTCCATGAGATCCAACTGTAAGGCATTTTCTTAATTAGTGATCAAGGGGGAAATTTCGGCCCCTTGTGGGTGGTGCCATCTCTGGGCTGGTAGTCTTGGGTTCTATAAGAGAGGAGGCTGAGCAAGCCAGGGGAGGCAAGCCAGTAAAGAACATCCCTCCATGGCCTCTGCATCAGCTCCTGCTTTCTGACCTGCTTGAGTTCCAGTCCTGACTTCCTTTGGTGATGAACAGCAGTATGGAAGTGTAAGCCGAATAAACCCTTTCCTCCCCAACTTGCTTCTTGGTCATGATGTTTGTGCAGGAATAGAAACCCTGACTAAGACACCACTGAACCAAATAACTAATTCATATAACTAAATAACTAATTTAATAAAAGGGTGGGTCTTTCACTTTATTTTATTTTTCTTGGGTTTTTGTTTGTTTGTTTGTTTGGGACTGAAAAGATGATGATGGAAAAGGAAAGATGAACCCTCCAAATCAGAGTCATTTACTAATCTTTGAGACCTGGAGAATTCCTGTCTCTGGTTTATGAAATTCTCAGATTTCACCCAACTGGGAGCTATTCTGAAGGTTAAAGGCCAATGTTGGAGCATCTTCAAGGTCATACAAGTTTAGAAATGCACTCACAAGCTCTCTTTGAAACAAGTCATGGTTTGGTATTAATTCTCTGCAAAGTGAATCAAATAAATGTTGATATGCTGCAATGATTTTTTGATGTGCCATCTTACCTAGGTTAGGCCTCCGCCATTAATGGAGACTAAAGCTTAGCTATATCAATGCATTGAAATTACAGTAAAGTCCACAATCTTCAAGAAAAAAAATTAGCTTAGGTAATGAGATTGGTCTGTTTCCATCAATTTAAAGGTCTAAAATCAGAACTAAGGGTTCTCTGACAGAAGAGTATCATGTATGGGTAGCAACTTTGATATATTCCCAAGAGGTCTAGAGTGCCCAGTTTTGTGAATTGTCTGACTTAGCCAGCCCTGGACCTGTGTGATTCCAAAGAAATGTGTTACTATGTATATATCCTCGTGACTAAGACTTGACTGGCATTTATGTTACCATCTAGATTCTTACAGAATTTCCTAGAACTAGGCTAATCCAGTAAAATATAGAAATTAAAGAAAACTGTACAACTGATAGTTAAAGAAAAGGTTAAAACCAAACAAATTCAGAGAGCTTTAATTCCTCTGCATTCTGCTGTGAATGCAGAAGAGGAAAAGATACTTGTTTATTAGCTAATGGCTATTTACTGTGTAAGCCCTCAGCTCAAAGAAAATTAAATATCTCTATGGATGTTTCTTGAATGGATTTGATGAAGTTTTATGGGTGCTTAAAAATGTTTAATAGGTCCTGTTCTAGCCACTTGACACAGTATAGTACTCTGCAATTAAACTGAACTTCAATGATTGTCATATAAAAAATAAATTTATTGTCTCCTGCCAAAAATTGATTTCATTTTATAATGTTTAAGCTAATTAGAAAAGTGTTATCCAACTGATCTAATCTCAAAGACCTAAGAAAATGTTCTGTATTGAAATATTTAATTTTGTATCTTTTTAAAATTTTTTATTAGATATTTTCTTCATTCACATTTCAACTGCTATCTCAAAAGTCTCTTATACCCTCCCCTCACCCTGCTCCCCTACCCACTCACTTCCACTTCTTGGCCCTGGTGTTCCCCTGTACTGGGGCATATAAAGTTTGCTATCCAAGGGGCCTCTCTTCCCAATGATGGCCAACTAGGCCATCTTCTGCTATATATGCAGCTAGAGACACGGTTAAAATACTAATTGTCTGCCTACCACAGTGGTGGGGTTTTGAATCTATATCTAAGATAGCATACAAATTAATGAGTTTCATTGTGCAATTTTCATAAATATTCATATAACCTCTCTACCTCTGTCCCATTGCCCTGCTCTCTAGATCGATGTTGGTCATGAATAGTTCTCAGTCAGGGAAGATGGCCTCAGCTCTTCCCTGTTCCCACTCCTGCTACATCATCAGCTCTCACCATTCCCTTTCCAGTTTCGTGAGCTGTACACAGCCTTCTTCTAAGAAAAATATAATCACCAGCATGAAGAGACAGTCCACATGAAAAAAAATCGCAACAACACATCAGCGCAGGTTTTATAAAATACGTTCTTTTCTTTTCTAACATCAAAAATGAGGGTGTCTCGAAGTCTCACTAAAGAGACACAGGTCACCAAATACTAATGATCAACTGTCAGAACTGTCAACTTCGGCCAAGAGAATAGATTTTTTAAAAAAAACAAACCTCCCTGGACCAGAGGCACACTCAATAGTCAGTGTTTTCTAAGAGCATTACAGATAGCTGGATTCTGTACAAAGCTGTTGCAAATTAAGCCAAGAGATTTTCCACTTCCCTATGTAACTCAGAAGAGTAACACTGATTGAAGTTGAACTGTTGATGGAGCTGAGGGCTGGTAGATGACTGCTTTTAAAGAAGTTATAATTACTTCATGTTGAGAAGCTATTCTTCTGAAAGAGTTCTATCAGAGGGGCAGTCAGGGGGACCTGCACTCATTTCACCCCACATGCCTGATTTCCTGCCAGGTTAAAAAGAACCCTTTCCTTTCTGCCAGGATCTCCATTCTCCAGTGCTCACATGCCTGCAGGGCACTGCAGGAGCCAGACATGGAGTTCTCAATGCTGTGAAAGCAACCCCTGCATTTCAGAGACTGGCTCTTTTTATTGTGGAGAAACGTCTATTCAGAACCCAGAACACATCCCCTAGCACTGAGGTAGGAGGTGGGTTCAGCATGTTTGGTGAAAGGAAGTTAGCTTCAACAGCAAAGCCATGGGTGGGCACCCGGGTTTTTTTCCAAACTATTTCTTCTCTCTCTCCCACCCACCGGCAGCTCCCTTCTCTGTTCCTACTACTCCTACAACAATACAGCCACTTCCTCAGTTATATCAACAAAGAGCAGCACTCCTTCTGCCAGCCCTGGTCCCAGCCCTCCGTGTTACTGCAGTGCGTCAGCAGAGGAAGAATAAGATGTAGAATTATTATTATTATTTTCATTATGGTCTTATAGCATCTTTCCATGTACTTCATGATGTGTTGAGCACTTAACATCTATTTCCTAGTTTAATACTCTAGGGTTATTATTGTTATTATTATTCCTATTTCATAGATTTCTTAGAACTCTGCAGATATGGTATTCAATAAAAGATTTAGAAACGGGGAGTCTATGACAAGCTTCCTACCCTCTGGCTCCCCACCCCACCCCTACCTTCCTCTTTATTGCCCTACTTCACCCTTTTCTTTTGCCTTCTTCCCAAACAGTCCAACTCAGGCTCCTCTGAGTCACTAGAAAAATTACCCAAGATAAGAATCAAGAAAATACCTATGATTTTGCAAAAGAAAATATAGCAGTTTATATTTTTATCTAACCCTGTCTTTAAGGCTCACAGAGCATTCCGAAAGTACAGCAATGCTGGTCTTTCCACTGGGTGGAAAATGGCAATGATTCTCTCCTTCGAGTTATTTTAAAACACAACCACAATACCACTATTTCATAAGAGTTACAGGTCCTGGAAGAAGAACTTGCATCTCAGCCTCTACCATCCCGGTTCTCTGGTCCAGTTCTCTGATCCTAACACTCTGAAAAACTGCTTTGAGTGACAGATCCGCTACTCAACACACCACAAATGAAATCACTAAATTGAAAGGAATGATGGGGAAATAATAGTTAAAATGAAGGAACTCCTGCTAGCTCATGTATCATTTGTAAATTCCCTTCCATGAATAAAATTTACCGTTGCGTCACAATTTACCAATCTGTTTTTTATATCTCACCTTCAACTAGTTTCCCATGAATCACTTGATTATTTTTTAAACTCTATTTACTGGAATAAAAGATTTCTCAGATGCCTGGAGCCATACTGCCAACCTTTTCTGTGGCACTCCATTTCTTTTAAAGTTCAAAAAGGTGAAGAAAACCAAAGTGGAAGACGCTGGCAAATTTTTGTCAACCTTTACCTACTTAATCAAAAACGTCCCAGATCTTCAGAGCACTCTGAGAGCAAACTAGCTGTGCTCTCTAGGACAAATCATCCCAGGGGAATGCTTTTTCTATCCTTCCTCTGGCTCTTAACCTAAGAGTTGAAACTCAATTTTCTAAAAATAACAAGAAAGTATGTTAGCTGCAGGATGGTCACAGAGAAGTGTATTGGGCTTGGATGGAAATGATTCTGATTTGAGTTCCAATTATGTCAGCTTCTAAATTTGTATTCAACTTGACTAAAAAATGATTTGAGTCTCTATTCTTTGTCTATAGTAGCAACCATGACAATAACTAATTTATGGATTTTCTCTTAAGATTAATAGATATGAAATCACTTTATAAGCTGGGAAGAAACTGTAGATGCTGGAGAGATGGACCCACAATAACGAGCCATTGCTAATCATGCCAAAGACCATTTGTTTCCCAACACCCACGTATGGCATCTCATGACACCTTAAAACTCCAGCTCCAGGGTCCTTGGTGCCTGCTTCTGGCCTTCATGGGAACCCACACAACAACATACACTCACACAGACATACGTACATACATACATACATACACATAAACAAAATAATCTTTAAAAGGAATAAAAAACTAAATACAAAAGTTTCATTTTTTAATTTTGTTGACAGATGACAATTTTGTATCATTTACAGCTTTTCAAAGTTTCATTGGTTTAGTCAGCTCATCCTGAGTTTTTCCAAACAGGAAATTATTCTATTCAGAAGCACTGGAAATTATAAAAAGTTAAGACTGAAATAGTTTTAAACAAAGAACTGGAGAGGTCTATATTGAATGACTATGCCTGACAAAATCCATTGACTTCCTTTCTTCTGATCGGATAACTGCAGTGTGTATCTGAAGTTAATAAGTGTATATTAGCCCACCAAAAATGGCCAGTGGTTACCCCAAAAATAAAGTGGAGAAAAATGAAGAAAGGCCAAAAGGAATATGAATATACATTTAGGTTTTATTTTTATTAGTTGTGTAGAGAACAGGGGACATATTTGAGGACATTGATTACATTAAAATTGTCTCCCTGTGTTTGTATTTAACACTTCCAATTCAAGAGTGACTTAAAATCATGAAATTATAGCTAATTGCAAAATAGTTTATGCTAGTTTTATTGCATTGAATGTCTTCTAGTAGAGCGTGTTTGCTCTCTGTAAATAAATGATGAAAAATTGTTGCAGACATCTATGTGAAGCATATCATGATGTTCACCTTCTCAGGGTACCACTGGAGCCTATTGGGTCATGTTTCAAGATCACTCATTAATGTGCCTGCATTATTCAAGTCCCAGAATCCCATGGGATTACAGCCATGTGTTCTACTCACCCTTTAACTGTCTATTGGTCTGAAGGTAATCTGATAAGCTTTAAGGATAAAAAAACAAAACAAAACAAAACAAAACAAAACAAAACAAAATATATCAAAAGCCAGAGTAGGACTGAATGAGAAAGACAAAAGTCTTTGGTGGGTAAGAGAAAGGAAAGAGAAAACAGTCAAATGCTGACTAGAGAAAACATTTCTCTCTACAAACATCTGCTGCATATAAAAGACAGGGTTGATCCTCGCTCTTGCAATAATTCTTCATGGGAACTATTATAATGGTTAATTTCATAATGCATAACGAATAACCTCATGTATGCTAACTAAGGCCACTAAGGGTTTTGATTAGAATCTAATACCTTGTGTCTTTGACAGCAAATTTCTTATTATTTCCTTTCCAGCCAAAACAAGTTGCCGTCTGGTGTTTAAGAGTTACCTATGTACTCTGGGAAAATCTCAGAAGCATTTGATGGGGTTATGTCAACCATTTATGTGGTACTCGGTACTCTATCTCTTCTCAGTTCTTTGTGGGAAGTAGAGGGAGAAGAAAGGAAGAAGGATAAGAAGTAGGCAAAATGTTTTTCTAACATGTATGGAAAATTATGATCCTGCTACTGACAATATCAAGTTATCAGGCCTAATTATCCCCTCTCCACATCACAGGCAGTGTCTTCAAAAAAGTGAAGGACGAGTGAGGATGATCTGGGAAACATGAGTAAAATCGCCCTTTCCTGTCAGACGTACATTTCTGGCCTGTCATCCTCCATATGGCACTGACGCTACCTCCTGCTGCTCTGCCAGCTACTACAATTCATTCTTCTCCCCCACACTCAACGGCAGGACGGGCTTCCAATAGTGAGCTATGGTATTAGTCTTTGATTTACGTCTTAGGGCCAATCCACGATTCAGCCTATATCAGCCATCTCTTGTCTTTGAAGTTGTTCTGTCAGGACTTCTATGTCTTTGTCGATTTCTTCTTACAATGACAAAAAACTTAAGGATGGCAATGTATTTTTTAAAATGTTATGTCCATCTCCTGCTTAGTTTTTGGTGCTTAAACTCCAAGATAATGCAGGTCTATATGTATAGACTTCAGTGAGGACCTCTTGTCTACACAACAATATGGCTAAATTAACTTTATAGATTAAAAAGGAATGATAACTCAGTGGTCTCCTTTGTTGTATTTGACAAAATGCTTGGATATTAGAAACATTCCATGCTTTCATGGAAATGTTCAACTGAACCATGGTATCCAGAACTCACTTTTCATATTACTTTAAACTTTAATAATTAGAAATCATTTTAATGCTGAGAATGATGGCATTACTTAGATTTCTCCTAATGTACTAGTTTTCTGCGTGTTCATTTATTCACTAACAAAATATTATGTAACATTGTGAGGCCCAATTCCTTATCATAACTTAAAGCACAAGGGCCTTACAAAGTGAGTGGCCTTGTCTCACAGGCTCTGAGGACATGTTTTAGGCATCCCATGTTCTTCAAAGGCAGACTCTCCAAAGGCCGGGACCAGCCTCCCACGGCTCCCATGGCTCCCACCCACTTTTGTTCTCTGCATCTGTCACAGACGAATGAAGACCAGAGGCCAACGTGCTTTTCTTGTTTGTGATAGTGAGTATTCCCAGTGCATAACAAATTGCTTCAAAGTTTGATTTATTGCTTTCTTAATGGGACTTCCATTTTAAAACAATCTTTTAGCTGACCCATGATGTAGCATGCTTTTAATCCCAGGAGGCAGATGAAGGCAGGCCTCTGTGAGTTCAAGGGCAGCTCGGTCTGCATCCCAGCCTACATAGAGTTACAGGTAAGCGAGGAGACCCTGCCTCAGAAACTAAACTATTCAACCTAAAAGACCACTATCTTTCTTTTTATCAACCTCTTAAAGTAAACATTTAAGTTAAATCTGAATTCTTTCCTTTTTTTTCCTTTTTTTTTTTTTTTTCTCACTGAGTTGCCCAGGCTGGTTTCAATCTCTCTATCCTTCAGACATTTGAGTACTGAGGTTGCAAACCTATACCACCATGCCTAATGGAATTTATGGTGAACATGATGCTGTCAACTGGGACAGTTCATATTCTAGTACCAGACTCATTTGTACAGATACCGACCTGTTTGACGGGATCATGTAAAGTTATACAACATGTAGAAAGAAAGCTGTGTGCCCTCCAAATGACTTTATACTACAGCATGTGTTATTTTTCCCAATGAGAACACGTATATTAGGAAAATTAACTGGCTATATTTTTTCTATGGTAACATGTACTTTCTTTGCTAAGCCCAAGAGCTCAGGAGAATAAGGTAAATTGTTAAAAGCCTTTATCAGTAAAAACCCCTTTGAGCTAGAGCCCGGCTATCATTTCCTTATTGACACCCTGTAAACAGATGCACTATGTATCTGCAGAGTTCACATCACCAAGCAGCTGCCAAAATAAGGGGTTTGTGAAGCTCCTGCTGTCACCTTATAAATTAACACATACATAACTCCAGAGAGGTGGCTAGCAGCTCCCAGTATCTATTAACACTTCTTTGAAAGCTGTAGGTGCATGCAATTAGCACTCAATAAGAACATTATCCTCAAAAATAACATAAAATCTACATGTGTTGAAGCACAAGAGAATTCATTCTGATTAAAAGTTTGATATAAATAGGGATTGAAAAAATACTTCCTTTTGGTCTGAAAGAATTTGTTTCTATTGACACATTCAAAGTTTTGAGATAGGGTGATCAATATTTTAGCACCTACAGTGTAAAGAATTCATATAAAAAGATAAATTTGTATAAGCTCCTAGATGTTTTTCTTTCTTGCCTATGGAATTCAGATTGGGAGTTCCAAAAAGCAGAGAGAATCCTTCAATATGAAAGTTAAGTAAAGCATATGCTGTCAGGTCAGATGGTATTTGGAGGAATGCAAACGTTCTCATCTGCTGACTTACAAGCCCGACCAAGATGGAGATAGCATCTGTCCACCAAAGGACTGAGCACTCTCCTTTCATTATAAATCTGCCCCTGGGAGAGGGCCACCTACTAAATGAATATGTTTCCCACAGCTCCCTGAAACTAGGCATGCCTTTTGACTAAGTTCTAGTCAATGGGATCTAAGAAAGAGGTATATGCCACTCTGCAAGCAATTCCTCTGTCTGCTACTTGGAAGCCAAGAGTTTCAACCATGTGATGACAAAGTGACAAGCTTAAAAAGGCTGAAATGCCCCTCAGAGGATTCCACATGAATATCAGAAGTCCAATGTCACACAGTTACATGGCAAAGATGCACACTTATTTGTATTAAACTTCTAAAGTCCATGGATTTAATTTTACAGTGTCTAGTGTTATCTTAATAAGCACAATGCTATAAAATTGAATTGCAGAGAAAAAAATCTTTTAAGTGATCTTTAAAATGAATTTACATGTGCCAATCTAGTACCTACTTATAGCCATAAACTTGGGCATTTCCCCATCTTAAAACAAGAGGGAAAATCAGTGCCCACAGAAGAAAGTGACTTGTCTGGAGTCACACAATAACCAATAGGGCAGATTGAAAGATGAACCAATCTATAACCATAGTTATTTCAGAAATGGAGGCTGAACTTCATGTTAAAACCAGCAGGGTGTGTATCAGAAGCTAGGCCAGGTCAGCGCAGTACAGGTTCATTCTACAAGCATTTAGAATTCACATTTCATCGAGAACTATACATAATATTTTAATGCATTTAACAGAATTTTGCCTGCTCCCTGCCCAAGCTGTGTTAGGTGGTTTAATTTCTAACCCTTGTAATCTGATGAGAAATGCTGTGGGGCAGGTATTAGAAGAACTGCTTCTGCTGATGGGAGACCTAAAGCTTCAGAGAAATAAAGGTCAGAGAAGTTAAGGATAACACTGCTAATAAGAGTCTGCATGTCCCCAAGTCACTCTGACTTCAAACTTCCTCAGTATTATACCAATCAGCTCCTGATGTATCAATTAGCATACTGAAAAGCTGTGACTGCTTAAAATGAGCATATACTTTAAAGCACAGCCTTGCTGCAAATTTTATCTTGAGTGTATGGAATGGAGAGCATATGTGCAGTTTTGCAAATGAGATCCGTAGTACTCAGATATCAATACCTATCTATGTACACGCCCATGTAGGAGTGAACTCTCCAAACATCAGAGTTCAGCTAGTTTGATTTGACCAAGCTCTGAAGCATCAGAGATACAGGTCCTTCATTAACAACTTGCTAGATGTGTTTCAGCATTGGTTTCCAAAGACTACCTACAAAGTGTTAGAAATTCGTTGTTCACCAGATAACTTCTGCCATGTATATTTACTGAGCTTTAGTAAATCATGTGTTTTTAAATAAAAGTGTGTGTGTGTGTGTGTGTGTGTGTGTGTGTGTGTGCATTTGTGTGCACATACACAGGTCCCAACAGAGCAAGCACAGGGCTTCAGATCTCCAGGAGCTGCAGTTACACGTTGTTGTGAGCTGCAAGAAACCAAACCTGTATCTTCAGCAAGAGCAGTGAATGTTCAAAACAATTAATCATAGAATTCTAAGCTTCAGTTTTACCATTTGTAAACCATGTTTAAGATTCCCTGTTTCAACTGTAGTATTACAGATAAATACTGGAGAAGCTAATGTGCTCTGAATTGAAATTTTAGAACTGTAATAAACATATGATCCATTTGGCTATGTAGCCTTTGAGAATCAGTTACACGACATGACTTCCCCACAGGGGAAGCCTTATGAACAGGATTGGTGTCTCTATAAGAGACACGAAAGATTACCTCTTGCTTCACCATGTGAAGTCATAAGATGGTAGACTACAATCCAAGAAAAGAACTCTTACAAGGGACCATATTGGCCCAAATCATGATCTTAGAATTGCCTTACTCAGAACTGTGAGTATGAAGTGTCTGTTCAAACTATGCAGTTAACAGGTTGGAAGATATTTATTGGGATACGGTCCTCCCATTAGAGCTTTCAGCTTAATATTTGTGTGGGTCTCCTGGGTGTGAGAAATACTTGTCCAATTTTAATATGACAGTTTTTGCTTTATCTTATTATATTTTATGTTGTCCTGTTTTGGTTTTATCTCTTAGAAGCCCACTCTTTTCTCCTGAAAAACAGAAAGGGAGGGTAGCTTACCTGGAGCAAGGAGGTGGTGTGTACTAGGAGGGTTAAGGACAAGAGGAAATATGATTAGGATTCATTGTCTGATAAAAGAATCTATTTCAATTAAAGGGGTAAAAAGAGAACATTTGCTGGGAAAGAATGGGGAAATGGATTCAAACCCCCACATAAAAAAATCAGGCATGGCCTCGCGGATCTGTAAATATAGTATTGAGTAGTAGAGACGGGTAGATTTTGGGAGCTCACTAGCCAATAGCTCAGCCTAAAGGGAGAGTTTCCACTTCAGGGTGAGAATTTTCTCAAAGGATAAGGCAGTGAGTGAAAGAGAAAGGTGTCCCAATATCCTCCTCTACTCTAGTTTCTAGATGCATACACATACACACACACACACAAACACAGAGAGAGAGAGAGAGAGAGAGAGAGAGAGAGAGAATGAATAAGGAAAAGGTGTCCCAATATCCTCCTCTAGTTTCTAGATGCATGCATACATACATACATATATACATACATACATACATACATACATACATACAGTAAACCATGTGATTTATGATACTTCCGAGCATGTTGAGCTGACCTCCCAGACCCTTTGAAAAGTTCTGGCATGTGGTAATTTGCACTGTAGCTATTTGTTTAATAGGGCAATAAAAATTCAGAGCATTCCACTGAACAAAAAGTAATGAGAAGCAATAAGATCTAAAAATATCAAATAAAATATGATCTATACCACTAAAGTGATTTATATGAGTACCTGAAATTTATACTACAAATGTAAAGTTCACTGCTCTTTGAAGTGTATTAATGGATAGTCTCCTGGACATGATTTACAAGAAAAATTCACAGTCACATAAGCATAGAAATGCAAGACTGTGACAGGCATGAAATGCACCACTTAGGTCTCTTGTAAATATATATATATGGATTTACAAGCAGCCATGTTTCTACCAAAACATTTCCCAAGAGCTCCTAACAGACAATGAATGAGCACTGCCAGGGAAAAATTGCATTATCAACTTGACGAAAACATCCTTGAACTTCACTGTAATCTGAGGCTCTTTTTTACCCAAATTGCCCCTCTTATCCTGTCCTTTCCTGATTTGTGGTTTGCACTATGGTTCCAAGTTGCCTGTTTTCTCCTGAATCCTTCTGTTTATCCTTTACAGTCCATCATCATTCCTTCTTAGAGAGTGCTTCAGTGGCCATGACAAAATATTTCCCATGAATTATAGCCTCTGACTATGGGATATATGGGCATGCTGATGGGAGACCTGAAGCTTCAGAGAAATAAAGGTCAGAGAAGTTAAGGATGACACTGCTAATAAGAGTCTGCATGTCCCCAAGTCACTCTGACTTCAAACTTTTTCAGTATTATACCAATCAGCTCCTGATGTATCAATTAGCATACTGAAAAGCTGTGACTGCTTAAAATGAGCATATACTTTAAAGCACAGCCTAGCTGCAAATTTTATCTTGTGTATGGAATGAAGAGCATATGTGCAGGTTTGCAAATGAGATCTGGAGTACTCAGATATCAATACCTATCTATGTACATGCCCATGTAGGAGTGAACTCTCCAAACATCAGAGTTCAGCTAGTTTGATTTGTCCAAGCTCTGAAGCATCAGAGATACAAAGCAGTTAAGAGCACTCACTGCTCTTCTAGATATCCTGAATTTAATTCCCAGCAACCACATGGTGGCCCAACACCCGTGGGGTTCACATTACGAAATGTACGGGTTGCAAAAAATTAGCAACAGTAAAAACTTTCTGAACACAAAGCCACCAAAAATGTATTCAGACCAAACCACAGAAAGAATAGAGAGTGTTTCTAGCAGCACCTACCTGTGTGGTTGGAGTCACAGGGACTCACTGAAGCCTTGGTCCCTAACACACAGCAGGGATAATTTGCAACACCCAGGAAAGCTGTCTGAAATACTTTGTCTAGATTTGAGACTATTGTGTGCTGGTTCTGGAGAGGTGGCTCAGCAGTTAAGTGGCTACACCTCCAGAGGATCCAAGTTCAATTCCCAGCACCCACATGGTAGCTCACATGGGATTCACATCCTGGCTTTCATGGGCATTGCATGCATGAGGTACACAGATATGCACTTAGGTACATGCAAATAAAGACTAGACTATGTTGTGGATTGCAGAGTCTTTGTGTACTCAGTTTTCTTTTATAGAAACATAAGAGTATAGTCACAGAGGAAATTTAATATTGTCTGCACACAATATCTTAGCTTATGGGTTTCAATTCAGTATATCTTTGGATTACATTGTGCTACAGTGTTTGATTTTAAAAATTGATTTTTGGGTACCTGGAGAGATGGCTCAGCAGTTAAGAGCACTCACTGCTCTTCCAGATATCCTGAATTTAATTCCCAGCAACCACATGGTGGCTGATAATCATCTATAATAGGATCTGATGCCCTCTTCTGGTGTGTCTGAAGACGTAACAGTGTGCTCACATATATAAAATAATTAATTTTTTTAAAAAATTGTATTGAGATAGTTTTATTAAAATTCATTCAATAATTTTTAGCTTCAGGTTAGAACACAATATCCAACAATTTTGAAGTGCCCCTAGACATACTTCTGCCATTCTGTACTATGTATGTTTATAAGGTGCTTTTCCAAATATGGATGATTACAAAAGCAAACAAGTGATCAATTTTGAAAAATTGGTGAAGATGCTCTGTGTCCTATTCTGTCAAATATGTAGTTTGGAATTAATTGTTTTATATGAAAGAAACAAACAGGCCCATCTCATTAAAAGGGGCATTTGTTTTCATCTTTAAATATATGAGAAATATATACATATATGTATACATACATATATATATTTCAACAGATTGTCTTATTATGCATTTCTCTATAACATCAGTAACAGATTTGTATATACACTTTATATAGCTATATACTTGGTGCTACACAAAAATTTATCAAGTGAAAAGTAATTGCTAGTGGGAAAAAATTAAAAACCATAGTATAAACAGTCTAATGTATGGATATTATTTCTTTTATGGATCATAATTTGAGAGTTAAAGTCCATGGTTGGTTGAATTCACTGCTAAGGGTCTCAGGCAAGGCTCAAACACTTCATCAGAGACTGTGGTAAAGAAGAGCCCCTGGCCTCATGGTGGCCAGGAGCTAGAGAAATTGGTATATGCCATTTAAACGTCCCACAACAAGGCTCCTTCTTCTAGTTTCTAGCACTTCCTGGTAATGGCGTCTAATTAAGAATCCACCAGAAGAAGACAATTTATGAAATCAGGATCCAATCACCTTTGAAAATTCCATCAGCTAGCAACCAAGTCTTCAGAAGATAAGTTTAAGAGTATGCCTCATAGTCAACCATTACATCCTTCACAAAATCTCTGTCATCTTGTCTCATCTTAGCATTTACCTATGCAGGACCTGAAGCACAACAATGACATCAGGAATATGAGAAAACCAATAGAAAGATGGACTTTTAATTTGGCTGACTGACTTCCAAAAGGACAAAAATATACTCAGCCTTGGCTGGAGTGAGCCATGCCAATCCCTGCAAAAGGGTGACAGCGATAATTACAGGTTTAATATAGTAACCTAGGAGATAGAGAATATATAGGTTCATGGACATTGATAGAGAGGATGGTTGCAATCTCTACAAGACTAAGGAGTTGCCTGGTTAATGCTAAGCTGGACGGACATTCTGCAGAGAGATAGGAAGAAACAGGGGCCACGTTAAGCAGCAGTTTTAGGGCAAAACAAGAGGAAGAGAAGCTCAGTCACTCACCAAGAGATAAATACTCCCTTCAATGAGGGTGAAAGAGGGGCAAAGCAAACCCCCCGATGTTACAGTAACTGAGCTCTGCAAATATCCCAATGATTGGCCAAATATGAGGTCATCACTGGGAAAACATGGGGCCCTGAAATATAGGAGAAGACATGTGTATGGATACATCTGGATTGTGGCACTGCCAAGCGTCTCAGCTTTAAAACTTGTTAAGGTGGAGCTTTAAACTCTTCCCTAGAGCGAGCGGGCTTACATTTCTTTTATACATAAAAACTATATAGAGAAGTAACTGCATGGTACAAGTGCTTCTTGTCAAGCAGGTAATGAGTCAAAGTACAAATCTGTTAGGAGCATCCAGGGCCTAAGGAGATGGAGAAAGAGGGTATGTTGAGAGCATCTGCAGGAGTCAGGCAGCGTGCATCGGCAGGAGCCTGAGAAGCACCTCTGGGGTTGAATTTTAAGGTTGCTTGATTGACAGGCTCCTAATTTAGGACTAGAAAGAAAGAATTCATTTCTTGAGTATAAAGAATTTAACCACCTTGACAAGATTGTCAAGGGATGAGAGAAAACTCACTTTCAGAGAACTCTTAGAAGTCTGGAAAAAGCATTAGCCAATACTGGTGAATTAGACGCGCTTACGTTGACCTGGAAAATGCCAAAGGAAAAAAATAGAGTGTGAAGAAAGTTCATAGTACAGGTGGACAAATGTACAGCCAGACAACACACTAATTGATATGCCCCATGGGAAGCCAAGTAACACATGAACATCGCAAGCCCATCTCCGAGAGAGATGGGAGCATCATAGAACAGTTCAGTGGCAGGACTCGATCTAGTGGCCGAATCTTAAAAGAAAGTGCATATAAGAGCTTGCCAGTGTTGGTGAGGATAACAGTGCCCTCGATGACAAATGCGATCGGAGATTGCTTTAATCTCTAAAAGCCAGGAGTCAAAATTGCTATAACAACAAAACTGCTCGGAGGACTTAATAATAAGGTAGAGAACTTTAAAAATATTCAATTTTTATTTCCTGTGATAAAAACAGACAGGAAACTAACAAGGGTGCTTCTTAATATATGTAACTAAAAATAATGAAGAATGGAAAGTGTAAGTATGAAAGGAATAGTGTAAAAACTAAAAGCCACGAAGCCTTGATCATTTCTCAGACCTCACAAGTTTTTCTACTTGAAGCCTTTGATATATTGGCTAAGCAGTTAGAAGAAAGGATCCAGCATTTTCCTCGTCGTTTTCCAAAGAAATCTTCTACCATATATTCATGTGCATCTCTGCTGAGAAAAGGGAAGGCTATAGACTTAAAGGGCTGAGGTAAGCTGTATATGTTGATATTAAAAACAAAAAAACAAAAACAAAAAAAAAAAAAACAAGGAATCATTAGGACTTCTCTGTTAAAGTGATGTCTGTAGTGGCCAGGTTGGAAATGATAAAGCTTAACAAGATTCAGTTTTGGTCTGTGCACCTGCTCAGTGATGATTGCTCCAGTGTTCGAAGATAAACTGGAAATCATATACTTATAAGCTGGTATTGTCACTACTTTGGGCTATTTAGTTTTCGAAAAGACACAGTAAAGACATTCTCAACCAACAGGTTTCTCACTTCTGGGCAAAACAGTAAGTTCAAAATGGGTTTTATCATTGAGTTGGGCAAACATAGATCATTGCCACTATTAATTTTTACTAATGCATGGTAGATGTTGCTATCATGTGTCCACTTGATGCCCTGTGCTAGCTAGCTCTTGAAGAATCCAGATAAAACTGAGTAAGAATTATAGGTAACCACAGGCCTGGCCTTCATTTCAGCTAATGTGCAAGGTTGGTAAAGCTTTGTTTATTTTTCACATATAAATTTATTAAGGTATAACTTATTACAGTAACTGTACAGTTTTATACATGCTGTCTAATGAGTTTGAACATATGCCAATATACTCAAAAGTGTATGTGTAAGATAACTTTGTTTTTCTTTCTTCCATTCCATGTTTCCAAAACATGTTTTTCTTCAGTGTCGTTTTGCAGTAGCCAGAGGCAGTTCCTCATTCTGACAACATTTCTCTCCTCTGTGGTTTCTCACTCTGGGCAGAGTTAGCTTGTCCCCTCAGTTAGATTCTATATCCTACCTATTATCATCTGCTGTCTTTGATTTCTGTCTTCCCACATGAAGTATGTCTTAAATGAAGTAGCTGGTGGGAAGTCTATCCTACCTCCAGTGGACAACGTCATCTTGCCTTTCATTTCTCAGCTTTCTACTATAACAAATAGCCCAGTATTTTCTACTATAACAAACCCCAATAGCTGTTGCAAAGGCCTACTACATGTTATTGTTCAGTAGGAATAATGGTTCAATTACAACACATGAATAAGTTCTAGACGTCTACTATACCACACAGTTCCCATGGTTAGCAATATGCCATGGCATATCTTTCAACATTGGTAAAATTACAGCAATTTTGAAAGATAGGGATTTATTTTACTGATTTTCTGTGCTTTGCTCTTTCAGGAAACACATTCTAGCACAGAAAGATTCTTAATGAACTATTCTTAATGGCTTATTAAGGACTAGGAGCAAGATCAGGACACAATACTAGTCCTCCGTTCACAAGTATTATGTGAATTGACACCATGGTTCTTAAACACCCAAGTACATCAACTCATCTGAGAGATTAAGGCATCAGAGTCTAGGTCCTGATGAAGACCTGGTTCAGTGGTTCACAGTAGATACTAAGAATTTCCATTTTTAAAAATCCTGAGGCACACTGAAACCGCCATCCAAAGAAAAACTTGTTGAAAATGATTGAGTCACATGATGAACACAATCCCTCTGCCACCCTTGCATTAGTTGCTATATTTACTCAAGCTTGTGAATTATACTTTTTCAGTTGATATTCAAAACCAAAACCAAGTAATTATAGATCACTTAAAGATCCAATTTCTCCTGAAACCACTGATTCCCTTTTGTCTAAACGTATCAAACTAGTCATATTCTGTCCAACATACCTAGATGATTATATAATTAATTATCCCAGTTAAAATATCCTTGCTCAGGAAACGCTACACTGAATCAAGTGTTATGAATGTAGGGCCTCTCAGATTTATCAAGACATATGGTTTCTACCTAGTTCTCTCTCAGTGTCTTTGCCCTTGAATAAAATTCAGTTTTTATCTAGCTGCTGTTACTTCCATTCCACTGTCTTCATTATTATGAGAAGCAAGTAGATAAGTATATAGTTTTCACTGAAAATTGTTCACCTCTCCAAAGAACCATATTTATTTATTATCTTATTATGTATTTTTCCTTTTATTGGAACTCCTCAGAAAATTAAGCAACAAAGCACAGAAATCCAGGAAAAACAAAATATCAGCTTTATTGGCAGCATAATACTGTATTTGAGAATTTACTTTGTTCTTAAACACAAGCCCAAAGAAAATGTGCTCATTCTCCTGGAATGAGCATGTCCCTGTGCACTGCCAGGCCATCAGAGGGGAAGAGGAGATCTAGTGGTTACAGTGCTGCTAAGTGGAAAAACAATTTACAGCTCACCAGTTAATGGCGCTTTCCTCCACACTGGTAGTTCTGACCAAGTAAAAAGAGATTTGCACAGTTCCCTCCTAATGTCTGTGAACTTGCATTTCTATGGGCCTATGCAAAAGTACTCAAAAGGAAAAATGGAAAAGGGCTTCATTTCTTTTTTTTTTTTTTTTTTTTTTTTTTTTTTTTGATTTTTTTTTTCCATTTTTTATTAGGTATTTAGCTCATTTACATTTCCAATGCTATACCAAAAGTCCCCCTTACCCACCCACCCCCACTCCCCTACCCACCCACTCCCCCCCTTTGGCCCTGGCGTTCCCCTGTACCGGGGCACACAAAGTCTGCGTGTCCAATGGGCCTCTCTTTCCAGTGATGGCCGACTAGGCCATCTTTTGATACATATGCAGCTAGAGTCAAGAGCTCAGGGGTACTGGTTAGTTCATAATGTTGTTCCACCTATAGGGTTGAAGATCCCTTTAGCTCCTTGGGTACTTTCTCTAGCTCCTTCATTGGGAGCCCTGTGATCCATCCATTAGCTGACTGTGAGCATCCACTTCTGTGTTTGCTAGGCCCCGGCATAGTCTCACAAGAGACAGCTACATCTGGGTCCTTTCAGTAAAATCTTGCTAGTGTATGCAATGGTGTCAGCATTTGGAAGCTGATTATGGGGTGGATCCCTGGATATGGCAGTCTCTACATGGTCCATCCTTTCATCTCAGCTCCATACTTTGTTTCTGTAACTCCTTCCATGGGTGTTTTGTTCCCACTTCTAAGGAGGGGCATAGTGTCCACACTTCAGTCTTCATTTTTCTTGAGTTTCATGTGTTTAGGAAATTGTATCTTATATCGTGGGTATCCTAGGTTTTGGGCTAGTATCCACTTATCAGTGAGTACATATTGTGTGAGTTCCTTTGTGATTGTGTTACCTCACTCAGGATGATGCTCTCCAGGTCCATCCATTTGGCTAGGAATTTCATAAATTCATTCTTTTTAATAGCTGAGTAGTACTCCATTGTGTAGATGTACCACATTTTCTGTATCCATTCCTCTGTTGAGGGGCATCTGGGTTCTTTCCAGTTTCTGGCTATTATAAATAAGGCTGCTATGAACATAGTGGAGCATGTGTCCTTCTTACCAGTTGGGGCTTCTTCTGGATATATGCCCAGGAGAGGTATTGCTGGATCCTCCGGTAGTACTATGTCCAATTTTCTGAGGAACCGCCAGACTGATTTCCAGAGTGGTTGTACAAGCCTGCAATCCCACCAACAATGGAGGAGTGTTCCTCTTTCTCCACATCCTCGCCAGCATCTGCTGTCACCTGAATTTTTGATCTTAGCCATTCTCACTGGTGTGAGGTGGAATCTCAGGGTTGTTTTGATTTGCATTTCCCTGATGATTAAGGATGTTGAACATTTTTTCAGGTGCTTCTCTGCCATTCGGTATTCCTCAGGTGAGAATTCTTTGTTCAGTTCTGAGCCCCATTTTTTAAGGGGGTTATTTGATTTTCTGAGGTCCACCTTCTTGAGTTCTTTATATATGTTGGATATTAGTCCCCTATCTGATTTAGGATAGGTAAAGATCCTTTCCCAGTCTGTTGGTGGTCTTTTTGTCTTATAGACAGTGTCTTTTGCCTTGCAGAAACTTTGGAGTTTCATTAGGTCCCATTTGTCAATTCTCGATCTTACAGTACAAGCCATTGCTGTTCTGTTCAGGAATTTTTCCCCTGTGCCCATATCTTCAAGGCTTTTCCCCACTTTCTCCTCTATAAGTTTCAGTGTCTCTGGTTTTATGTGAAGTTCCTTGATCCACTTAGATTTGACCTTAGTACAAGGAGATAAGTATGGATCGATTCGCATTCTTCTACATGATAACAACCAGTTGTGCCAGCACCAATTGTTGAAAATGCTGTCTTTCTTCAACTGGATGGTTTTGGCTCCCTTGTCGAAGATCAAGTGACCATAGGTGTGTGGGTTCATTTCTGGGTCTTCAATTCTATTCCATTGGTCCACTTGTCTGTCTCTATACCAGTACCATGCAGTTTTTATCACAATTGCTCTGTAGTAAAGCTTTAGGTCAGGCATGGTGATTCCACCAGAGGTTCTTTTATCCTTGAGAAGAGTTTTTGCTATCCTCGGTTTTTTGTTATTCCAGATGAATTTGCAAATTGCTCCTTCTAATTCGTTGAAGAATTGAGTTGGAATTTTAATGGGGATTGCATTGAATCTGTAGATTGCTTTTGGCAAGATAGCCATTTTTACAATGTTGGTCCTGCCAATCCATGAGCATGGGAGATCTTTCCATCTTCTGAGATCTTCTTTAATTTCTTTCTTCAGGGACTTGAAGTTTTTATCATACAGATCTTTCACTTCCTTCGTTAGAGTCACGCCGAGATATTTTATATTATTTGTGGCTATTGAGAAGGGTGTTGTTTCCCTAATTTCTTTCTCAGCCTGTTTATTCTTTGTGTAGAGAAAGGCCATTGACTTGTTTGAGTTAATTTTATATCCAGCTACTTCACCGAAGCTGTTTATCAGGTTTAGGAGTTCTCTGTTGGAATTTTTAGGGTCACTTATATATACTATCATATCATCTGCAAAAAGTGATATTTTGACCTCCTCTTTTCCAATTTGTATCCCCTTGATCTCCTTTTGTTGTCGAATTGTTCTGGCTAATACTTCAAGTACTATGTTGAAAAGGTAGGGAGAAAGTGGGCAGCCTTGTCTAGTCCCTGATTTTAGTGGGATTGCTTCCAGCTTCTCTCCATTTACTTTGATGTTGGCTACTGGTTTGCTGTAGATTGCTTTTATCATGTTTAGGTATTGGCCTTGAATTCCTGATCTTTCCAGAACTTTTATCATGAATGGGTGTTGGATCTTGTCAAATGCTTTTTCTGTATCTAACGAGATGATCATGTGGTTTTTGTCTTTGAGTTTGTTTATATAATGGATTACATTGATGGATTTTCGTATATTAAACCATCCCTGCATCCCTGGAATAAAACCTACTTGGTCAGGATGGATGATTGCTTTAATGTGTTCTTGGATTCGGTTAGCGAGAATTTTATTAAGAATTTTTGCATCGATGTTCATAAGAGAAATTGGTCTGAAGTTCTCTATCTTTGTTGGATCTTTCTGTGGTTTAGGTATCAGAGTAATAGTGGCTTCATAAAATGAGTTGGGTAGAATACCTTCTACTTCTATCTTGTGAAAAAGTTTGTGCAGAACTGGAGTTAGATCTTCTTTGAAGGTCTGATAGAACTCTGCACTAAACCCATCTGGTCCTGGGCTTTTTTTGGCTGGGAGACTATTAATAACTGCTTCTATTTCTTTAGGGGATATGGGACTGTTTAGAAGGTCAACTTGATCCTGATTCAACTTTGGTACCTGGTATCTGTCCAGAAATTTGTCCATTTCGTCCAGGTTTTCCAGTTTTGTTGAGTATAGCCTTTTGTAGAAGGATCTGATGGTGTTTTGGATTTCTTCAGGATCTGTTGTTATGTCTCCCTTTTCATTTCTGATTTTGTTAATTAGGATTTTGTCCCTGTGCCCTTTAGTGAGTCTAGCTAAGGGTTTATCTATCTTGTTGATTTTCTCAAAGAACCAACTCCTCGTTTGGTTAATTCTTTGAATAGTTCTTCTTGTTTCCACTTGGTTGATTTCACCCCTGAGTTTGATTATTTCCTGCCGTCTACTCCTCTTGGGTGAATTTGCTTCCTTTTTTTCTAGAGCTTTTAGATGTGTTGTCAAGCTGCTAGTATGTGCTCTCTCCCGTTTTTTCTTGAAGGCACTCATAGCTATGAGTTTCCCTCTTAGAAATGCTTTCATTGTGTCCCAAAGGTTTGGGTACGTTGTGGCTTCATTGTCATTAAACTCTAAAAAGTCTTTAATTTCTTTCTTTATTCCTTCCTTGACCAAGGTATCATTGAGAAGAGTGTTGTTCAGTTTCCATGTGAATGTTGGCTTTCTGTTATTTATTTTGTTATTGAAGATCAGCCTTAGTGCATGGTGATCTGATAGGATACATGGGACAATTTCAATATTTTTGAATCTGTTGAGGCCTGATTTGTGACCTATTATGTGGTCAATTTTGGAGAAGGTACCATGAGGTGCTGAGAAGAAGGTATATCCTTTTGTTTTAGGATAAAATGTTCTGTAGATATCTGTCAGATCCATTTGTTTCATCACTTCTGTTAGTTTCAGTGTGTCCCTGTTTAGTTTCTGTTTCCATGATCTGTCCATTGGTGAAAGTGGTGTGTTGAAGTCTCCCACTATTATTGTGTGAGGTGCAATGTGTGCTTTGAGCTTTACTAAAGTTTCTTTAGTGAATGTGGCTGCTCTTGTATTTGGAGCATAGATATTCAGAATTGAGAGTTCCTCTTGGAGGATTTTACCTTTGATGAGAATGAAGTGTCCCTCCTTGTCTTTTTTGATGACTTTGGGTTGGAAGTCAATCTTATCAGATATTAGGATGGCTACTCCTGCTTGTTTCTTCATACCATTTGCTTGGAAAATTGTTTTCCAGCCTTTCATTCTGAGGTAGTGTCTATCTTTTTCTCTGAGATGAGTTTCCTGTAAGCAGCAAAATGTTGGGTCTTGTTTGTGTAGCCAGTTTGTTAGTCTATGTCTTTTTATTGGCGAGTTGAGACCATTGATGTTAAGAGATATTAAGGAAAAGTAATTGTTGCTTCCTGTTATTTTAGTTGTTAAAGGTGGCATTCTGTTCTTGTGGCTGTCTTCTTTTAGGTTTGTTGAGGGATTACCTTCTTGTTTTTTCTAGGGCGTTGTTCCCGTTCTTGTATTGGTTTTTTTCTGTTATTATCCTTTGAAGGGCTGGATTCGTGGAGAGATAATGCGTGAATTTGGTTTTGTCGTGGAATACTTTGGTTTCTCCCTCTATGATAATTGAGAGTTTGGCTGGGTATAGTAGCCTGGGCTGCAGTTTGTGTTCTCTTAGTGTCTGTATAACATCTGTCCAGGCTCTTCTGGCTTTCATAGTCTCTGGTGAAAAATCTGGTGTAATTCTGATAGGCTTGCCTTTATATGTTACTTGACCTTTTTCCCTTACTGCTTTTAGTATTCTATCTTTATTTAGTGCATTTGATGTTCTGATTATTATGTGTCGGGAGGAATTTCTTTTCTGGTCCAGTCTATTTGGAGTTCTGTAGGCTTCTTGTATGTTCATATGCATCTCATTCTTTAGATTTGGGAAGTTTTCTTCAATAATTTTGTTGAAGATGTTTGCTGGACCTTTGAGTTGAAAATCTTCATTCTCATCCACTCCTATTATCCGTACGTTTGGTCTTCTTATTGTGTCCTGGATTTCCTGGATATTTTGAGTTAGGATCTTTTTGCATTTTCCATTTTCTTTGATTGTTGTGCCAATGTTCTCTATGGAATCTTCTGCACCTGAGATTCTCTCTTCCATCTCTTGTATTCTGTTGCTGATGCTCAAATCTATGGTTCCAGATTTCTTTCCTAGGGTTTCTATCTCTAGTGTTGCCTCGCTTTGAGTTTTCTTTATTGTGTCTACTTCCGTTTTTAGGTCTAGTATGGTTTTGTTCATTTCCATCACCTGTTTGTATGTTTTTTCCTCTTTTTCTGTAAGGACTTCTACCTGTTTGATTGTGTTTTCCTGTTTTTCTTTAAGGACTTGTAACTCTTTAGCAGTGTTCTCCTGTATTTCTTTAAGTGATTTATTAAAGTCCTTCTTGATGTCCTCTACTATCATCATGAGATATGCTTTTAAATCTAGGTCTAGGTTCTCAGGTGTGTTGGGGTTCCCTGGAGTGGGCGAAGTGGGTGTGCTGGGTTCTGGTGATGGTGAGTGGTCTTGGTTCCTGTTAGTAAGATTCCTCCGTTTACCTTTCGCCATCTGGTAATCTCTGGAGTTAGTAGTTATAGTTGACTCTGTTTAGAGATTGTTCTTCTGGTGATTCTGTTACCGTCTATCAGCAGACCTGGGAGACAGATTCTCTCCTCTGAGTTTCAGTGCTCAGAGCACTCTCTGCTGGCAAGCTCTCTTACAGGGAAGGTGCGCAGATATCTTGTATTTGGACCTCCTCCTGGCCGAAGAAGAAGGCCCAAAACAGGACCTTTCTCAGACACTGTGTTGCTTTGGCAGTTCTCAGGTGGTACAGACTCTCACCTAAGCAGACTAAATTCCTAAGTTCCTTGGAGTCCCGGGACCAAGATGGCGACCGCTGCTGCTGTGGCTTAGGTCGCCTCCCCAGCCGGGCAGGCACCTGTCCTCCGGTCCAGAAGGTGGCTGGCTGTCCCCGGCCCACACAGGGTGCTGCCTCAGCCCCTCTGTGCTTCTGCCTGTTCCAGAGGCTGTCAGGTTCTCTGGCGCACCCTCTCACCTGTTCAGACTAATTTCCTAAGTTCGGCGGGTCCCGGACCAAGATGGCGACCGCTGCTGCTGTGGCTTAGGCCGCCTCCCCAGCTGGGTGGGCACCTGTCCTCTGGTCCGGAAGGTGGCCGGCTGTCCCCGGCCCACACAGGGTGCTGCCTCAGCCCCTCTGTGCTTCTGCCTGTTCCAGAGGCTGTCAGGTTCTCTGGCGCACCCTCTCACCTGTTCAGACCAATTTCCCAAGTTCGGCGGGTCCCGGACCAAGATGGCGACCGCTGCTGCTGTGGCTTAGGTCGCCTCCCCAGCCGGGCGGGCACCTGTCCTCCGGTCCGGAAGGTGGCTGGCTGTCCCCGGCCCACACAGGGTGCTGCCTCAGCCCCTCTGTGCTTCCGCCTGTTCCAGAGGCTGTCAGGTTCTCTGGCGCACCCTCTCACCTGTTCAGACCAATTTCCCAAGTTCGGCGGGTCCCGGACCAAGATGGCGACCGCTGCTGCTGTGGCTTAGGTCGCCTCCCCAGCCGGGCGGGCACCTGTCCTCCGGTCCGGAAGGTGGCTGGCTGTCCCCGGCCCACACAGGGTGCTGCCTCAGCCCCTCTGTGCTTCTGCCTGTTCCAGAGGCTGTCAGGTTCTCTGGCGCACCCTCTCACCTGTTCAGACCAATTTCCCAAGTTCGGCGGGTCCCGGACCAAGATGGCGACCGCTGCTGCTGTGGCTTAGGTCGCCTCCCCAGCCGGGCGGGCACCTGTCCTCCGGTCCGGAAGGTGGCTGGCTGTCCCCGGCCCACACAGGGTGCTGCCTCAGCCCCTCTGTGCTTCTGCCTGTTCCAGAGGCTGTCAGGTTCTCTGGCGCACCCTCTCACCTGTTCAGACTAATTTCCTAAGTTCGGCGGGTCCCGGACCAAGATGGCGACCGCTGCTGCTGTGGCTTAGGCCGCCTCCCCAGCCGGGCGGGCACCTGTCCTCCCAAGGGCTTCATTTCTATCTTTGCATTTTTCCTGCCAATTCATACTTAACTTATTATTGTATCTCGAGCCAATGTAGATCACATTCTAAGGATGAAATAGAGGGGAATCAATATTAAAGTGGTGGTTAGTGTGTTACACATGTGCCTGCAGCTTTCCAGTGATTCTTCTTTATGATTTATATGCAGCAGTCTGTTAGGGACTCGGGATGATGGCTCATAACCTGAGACACACTCAGGGAATATCCCAGAAACTACACAGCTACTAAGAGTCAAAGCCAGCACTTAACCCAAATTACCAGGCATAAGGTCCATGTTCTTGATCTCCACGCTATAATAGTTTGTGATGACATACCTACCCTCCAATAACACAGAGCCAAGTGTAGGCATAGTAGTTTTGTATGTTGTGTAAAATTTAGCCTTATATTATTCAAATGCTGGTTTCTCTTCCCTCATATCTCTTTTTTAATCCAAGCATGGCATTGTAATGCTTATAGCAAGAATTTCCTGTCTCAAGCCTGTGTGGAGAGTTCTTACAGTTTATTCTCTGCCTTCTCAATAAGTGCAGTAAGTCATACCCTATGACCAGGCAGAACAGAGAATAAAGCCAGACGTCTGCCAGCCAGAGGAAGGAGCGAAGGAGAGAGTGAAATTTACATTAGCTGGAGGATGGAGGAATTGGATCCATGAAGAAGGGGTCTGGAAAGAGATCACAGAAACACACTGGGAGCCCAAAAATACCATAATAATAATAATAATAATAATAATAATAATAATAACAACATACAAGTATCATGGGATGGAGCTGGGAGGTAGCCAGACTAGCATAGAAGGTTTTGAAACCTCTTGTGTGTGTTTTGAATAAGCAGTGTATAAATTCTTCTGAGACAGAATTGTGTCTGGAGTTGAGTGTCAAAGAAGTCCTGGAACCTCTTCACTGATGTTCTGGGAAATCAAGTAAGAAGTTTAGTAGTTGTAGAGTTGGAATACAAAATAATTGTAAGAAGGCAGAAATATTAAAAAAAAAAAACTTTAAAGGTAGACATTTCAAAAGACAGCTCAGCTGTTGGTTCAATTAGAGATCTATTTAAGGAAATCTAAGGTAAATTGATTAGATGAATTGGAAGTCATATATTTGGACACTCAAGATAAATTGGAAGAGAAAATGGCAGTCCAGACTCTGAAGCCATAAGGAGAAGTGCATGTATTGTCCATAAAGCTGGCAACTTGTGGCAGCTTGTCATGGTCCCAATGCCACAATGACTCAGGGGTTCAATGGAAACTCTATGAATCCAGAAAAGGAATGTGTGAACAGAAGGTAAAAGAAGCCCAGACTGTTAACACAGATGTGAAAATATGCTTAAACCATTAGAAATGAAAGCAAAGAAAATTAAAACACAGACAGAATAAAATATCCATAGGACAAAATAATTAAAATGGTGACCAGAATTAAGCACCAAACAATTATGTAGAGGCTGAATTTTCATACACTGCTGATGGGAAGATGATCTATCACAGCTACGTGAAAAGCAATCTTTTAGTGGCTCGTTGGAATTGGCAATGTGTATCCTCTGTGATCTAGCAATTGTAATCTGAGAGTCATCTCTTCCAAATCCCAAAGGGGACAGAAATGTTCGTGATAGCAATAATTAGAGACTATCCAGGTCTCTGCTTCTAGAGAAAAGGAATTTAAAGTGTAGTAGAAACACATCAATTTAAAGCAGTGTAGACAGGTGAATTGGAATAGATTTACAAACATGGTGTCAAGGGGAAAAGAAAATAAAAAAGAACAAAAACACATATTACATAATAACATATTAAATCCCCATGTATACAAAAGTATATATCTTTAAAGTTGATCTCCCTTCTATAGAAATGACATTTAAAGACATTGTTGATAATTAGATGAGTTTTTCAAAGGTACCAATTTTTAATAGATGAAATCCTTTTTATTACACTTTTTAGTACCAATTATTGAGTTTACATCATCCCCATTAATGGGCCAAAACACAGTTTGTGAAGTATTGGCTTCCAAAGAGGTGAGAAAAATGCTTTCAGACAGGAAAACGAAAGCATAAAGGGAAAGGGAGAGATTGGGGATGCCTGGCAATGAGCATCATTTCAGTCACTCAATGACATGCTGTTTGTTTTACTTCTTAGGAACTGCTGAATGCTGTAATCTATTGCTCCTTTGAATCCCTAGGTAAACTGACATCTAAAGACAAAGGCTCTGTCCTAGGTCAAAATGTTGGCTAAGCTAGAAGGGCAGAAGTCTAAGCCAGCTCTGTAGATTTCAGTGCTCTTCCTCTGGAATCATCAGACTGTTTTCCTTCTATGTGTATCCTATTATTATTCTATAATTATTACTCGGAAAGATGTTTATGTGAATTTGGAAAACATATGTCTCTATTTTTCAACTTACTGTCATGCAATTTTTGTGACTTATATTTGTTTCAAAATGTTGCAATCAACATTCATATTCAAAAGAACATGTCAGAGTACTCTATGGGTTTCCCCTTTCAATACAGTAAGAAGATTCTAATATTTAGAGATCAGTTTCAGGCCCCATAACTCTCCCTTGTTCTGGAAGTTAAGCAGCATTATGTAGGATGAGTCTGCAAGTACTGTGGATGATGAGTTACTCGATCTGATGTTAGCAAAATTGATAGAATACAATAAATCTACACTCACTCACTCTTCCTGGCGTCTTTGAGATGAATTACCCTTTCCTCGATTTGTTTATGAGCTGAGTGTTCCCTTTTCAAGCACAGAGAGAAACCAGTTTTCTTTTTGTTCAATACGAAAGCTTGTCAACATTAATCTGTCACTGTCCAGAGAGTGACTGACAGCAAAGAACAAAAGGTGACAGGTTGACTTTAGTTTCAGCATCAGAGAAAGGAAAGAGAAAATAGATGCAACATAAGAGCCAGAGAGATTGAAGAAAAGGGAGAATGAGAAGAGCAAGAAAGATAACACTAAAACAAAATACAATTTTGAGAAACAAGTCAGAAAATAAAAAGGAGATTCAATATTTCATCCTCCTTTATAGACAGACAGAAGGTGTCAACTTTGATCCCAAAGTGAGGGGTTTAAAAGGACAAGAATGTGACCTTGAACTCAAATCTACTTTGAGTAACAGAGCAAAGATGGTTTTAAAGGAGACTCTCTGGTTTAAACCACAAAGGAAGCCAGCAATAGAAGTAAACACAAAGGATCTAGGGCAAAGAAAACCATTTAAGCTCAGGGTTCATTAATGTACAAGCCTTCTCATCTATTACAGACACTATGTTGAGTGCATGAGAAAAAAATCCAAATATAATCTGATTCTCCCTCTAGAAGCATAAATCTCATTAGCAGCATGTCTGTCCAGAGATCAAATAACACACTGTGGCATTTCTATGGCAGAGAACTCCTGGTATTCTAAGATGACATGAGATAGATGTGGCAATAGAAGAGGTTCCAGGGGAATGGATCAATGATGAATCTCCTTTATAAAGAGGAGCAGGTTGCCGGGCATTGGTGGCACACACCTTTAATTCCAGCACTTAGGAGGCAGAGGCAGGCGGATTTCTGAGTTCTAGGCCAGCCTGGTCTACAGAGTGAGTTCCAGGATAGCCAGGGCTACACGAGGAGCAGACAATTGTTAGACAATTATACAATTGTTGGTTTAGCAGGCTCCCTACACAGTAGAGATGGAACAAATGTAGAGGGGGGGGAGAGAAGGAGAGGGGGGAGAATGAGAATGGCTGGTCCTCAGACTCAGACTGGGGCAATGGTGATTGAAATATACAGGGGCATTATTAGTTCACATGTTAAGGTAAATACACTGCTGAGAAGCCGGAGCTCCTGCCCCAAAACTTTAAGCATATTTAAATCATGGAGTACTGTGCCTCAATATATCAATGTAAATCATAAATGACAAGACTTAGGGAGATACATTGCAATTCCCAAGTCAAGAAAATCAGTTAAGCTGCAGCAAGGGCCTAAATGAAAGGCTGGAACAGTAGTAGTAGAGACAGAAGAAAGAGGACAAAACCAACACAAGTTGAAGACATAAAGATGCCAAACATGGGAACCTGGTGTAGAGACATATTTAAGTGTCTGTGTGTAGCCTTATCTGGGGCCAGTAATGTGGGCACCACTCTCTGTGTCACTGAGCCAGGACACAGAGTACAATTAGGGAGTAATGACAAGAAACAAAAAATGCAAATATTCAATGTAGACATAACATTTTTTCATAAAAATGTTCTTTATTTGTATCTGGTTGAATATGAAAATTCAGGACCCAGCTGGGCGTGGTGGCACACGCCTTTAATCCCAGCACTTGGGAAACAGAGGCAAGCAAATTTCTGAGTTCGAGGCCAGCCTGGTCTACAGAGTGAGTTCCAGGACAGCCAGGACTATACAGAGAAAACCTGTCTCAAAAAAACCAAAAGAGAGAAAGAAAGAAAGAAAGAAAGAAAGAAAGAAAGAAAGAAAGAAAGAAAGAAAGAAAGAAAGAAAGAAAGAAAGAGAAAGTAAGAAAAGAAAATTCAAGACCCAAATATAGATCCAATAACATACACACACTCACACACACAAAAAACGTTAGATTTCATACATATACATATATGTATATGAATAACAGGGCACATATATATGAATGCCATAGGAGTGATAGGTATCTTAGACAAAAGATAAAAATCATTTTAGAGCTTTTAACGTTTGCAACAACACAACAAAATAAAATGTGATCCAGTATATATTTCATGGGAGTTATGGCCAATTGTGACCCAGTGTATGCTGCAGTGGCGTGTGTTCATTGGCAACAAAGTAAATCAGATGTGGTATTTCTCTTAAACCTGCCTTACCTCATTCTTCCAAGAGAAGGATATGCATCTAAGTACTCATGTCCAGTATCTCACCATTTCCACAATATTTTATCACACACAACTTGTTAGGATTCTGGAATCTGAGGAAGAGTGGCCATTCCATTATTAGAATGCTGACCCTAACGTTCTTGCTCTTCACACTGATCAGCACATTCTCATTTCCTCCACACCCCATTCACTGGAAACATTTTAGCTGCAAAGTGTGCTATATAATTACCTCATGGATTTCAGTTTTAGAGATCACTTTCTTCATTGACAAAGGTCTTATTATGCTTCTTTTCTAGTCTACAATTGATTTTGCTATTGTCTTTTCCTATTCCTTATGACTATTCTATCATTATTATTTTGTTTTGTTTTGTTTTGTTTTGTTTTGTTTTGTTTTGTTTTGTTTTGTTTCGAGACAGGGTTTCTCTATATAGTCCTGGCTGTCCTGGAACTAACTCTGTAGACCAAGCTGGCCTCGAACTCAGAAATTGGCCTGCCTCTGCCTCCCAACTGCTGGGATTAAAGGCGTGTGCCACCATGCCCGGCCTTATTATTATTTTTTATTATTTAATTATTTAGGAATGCAGTGATCATTACATGGTCTCTTTGTTTCTGTTCCATTATCTCAAGATCTGAGACAGCAATGTCCCTGAAATATGTGTTGCCTGGTTCCTCCAAGGTATGATTTTTTTTTTATATGCCCTCTATTTGTTTCTCTTGTGGCATTTGTAGTGGAATGTCTTCCTTTAAGAGTCCTGAATACTATACCTTGGTCAAGGAAGGAATAAAGAAAGAAATTAAAGACTTTTTAGAGTTTAATGAAAATGAAGCCACAACGTACCCAAACCTATGGGACACAATGAAAGCATTTCTAAGAGGGAAACTCATAGCTCTGAGTACCTCCAAGAAGAAACGGGAGAGAGCACATACTAGCAGCTTGACAACACATCTAAAAGCTCTAGAAAAAAAGGAAGCAAATTCACCCAAGAGGAGTAGACGGCAGGAAATAATCAAACTCAGGGGTGAAATCAACCAAGTGGAAACAAGAAGAACTATTCAAAGAATTAACCAAACGAGGAGTTGGTTCTTTGAGAAAATCAACAAGATAGATAAACCCTTAGCTAGACTCACTAGAGGGCAAAGGGACAAAATCCTAATCAACAAAATCAGAAATGAAAAGGGAGACATAACAACAGATCCTGAAGAAATCCAAAACACCATCAGATCCTTCTACAAAAGCTTATACTCAACAAAACTGGAAAACCTGGACGAAATGGACAAATTTCTGGACAGATACCAGGTACCAAAGTTGAATCAGGATCAAGTTGACCTTCTAAACAGTCCCATATCCCCTAAAGAAATAGAAGCAGTTATTAATAGTCTCCCAGCCAAAAAAAGCCCAGGACCAGATGGGTTTAGTGCAGAGTTCTATCAGACCTTCAAAGAAGATCTAATTCCAGTTCTGCACAAACTATTTCACAAGATAGAAGTAGAAGGTACTCTACCCAACTCATTTTATGAAGCCACTATTACTCTGATACCTAAACCACAGAAAGATCCAACAAAGATAGAGAACTTCAGACCAATTTCTCTTATGAATATCGATGCAAAAATCCTTAATAAAATTCTCGCTAACCGAATCCAAGAACACATTAAAGCAATCATCCATCCTGACCAAGTAGGTTTTATTCCAGGGATGCAGGGATGGTTTAATATGCGAAAATCCATCAATGTAATCCATTATATAAACAAACTCAAAGACAAAAACCACATGATCATCTCGTTAGATGCAGAAAAAGCATTTGACAAGATCCAACACCCATTCATGATAAAAGTTTTGGAAAGATCAGGAATTCAAGGCCCATACCTAAACATAATAAAAGCAATCTACAGCAAACCAGTAGCCAACATCAAAGTAAATGGAGAGAAGCTGGAAGCAATCCCACTAAAATCAGGGACTAGACAAGGTTGCCCACTTTCTCCCTACCTTTTCAACATAGTACTTGAAGTATTAGCCAGAGCAATTCGACAACAAAAGGAGATCAAGGGGATACAAATTGGAAAAGAGGAAGTCAAAATATCACTTTTTGCAGATGATATGATAGTATATATAAGTGACCCTAAAAATTCCACCAGAGAACTCCTAAACCTGATAAACAGCTTTGGTGAAGTAGCTGGATATAAAATTAACTCAAACAAGTCAATGGCCTTTCTCTACACAAAGAATAAACAGGCTGAGAAAGAAATTAGGGAAACAACACCCTTCTCAATAGTCACAAATAATATAAAATATCTCGGCGTGACTCTAACTAAGGAAGTGAAAGATCTGTATGATAAAAACTTCAAGTCTCTGAAGAAAGAAATTAAAGAAGATCTCAGAAGATGGAAAGATCTCCCATGCTCATGGATTGGCAGGATCAACATTGTAAAAATGGCTATCTTGCCAAAAGCAATCTACAGATTCAATGCAATCCCCATCAAAATTCCAACTCAATTCTTCAACGAATTAGAAGGAGCAATTTGCAAATTCATCTGGAATAACAAAAAACCTAGGATAGCAAAAACTCTTCTCAAGGATAAAAGAACCTCTGGTGGAATCACCATGCCTGACCTAAAGCTTTACTACAGGGCAATTGTGATAAAAACTGCATGGTACTGGTATAGAGACAGACAAGTAGACCAATGGAATAGAATTGAAGACCCAGAAATGAACCCACACACCTATGGTCACTTGATCTTCGACAAGGGAGCTAAAACCATCCAGTTGAAGAAAGACAGCATTTTCAACAATTGGTGCTGGCACAACTGGTTGTTATCATGTAGAAGAATGCGAATCGATCCAAACTTATCTCCTTGTACTAAGGTCAAATCTAAGTGGATCAAGGAACTTCACATAAAACCAGAGACACTGAAACTTATAGAGGAGAAAGTGGGGAAAAGCCTTGAAGATATGGGTACAGGGGAAAAATTCCTGAACAGAACAGCAATGGCTTGCTCTGTAAGATCGAGAATTGACAAATGGGACCTAATGAAACTCCAAAGTTTCTGCAAGGCAAAAGACACCGTCAATAAGACAAAAAGACCACCAACAGATTGGGAAAGGATCTTTACCTATCCTAAATCAGATAGGGGACTAATATCCAACATATATAAAGAACTCAAGAAGGTGGACTTCAGAAAATCAAATAACCCCATTAAAAAATGGGGCTCAGAACTGAACAAAGAATTCTCACCTGAGGAATACCGAATGGCAGAGAAGCACCTGAAAAAATGCTCAACATCCTTAATCATCAGGGAAATGCAAATCAAAACAACCCTGAGATTCACACCAGTCAGAATGGCTAAGATCAAAAATTCAGGTGACAGCAGATGCTGGCGTGGATGTGGAGAAAGAGGAACACTCCTCCATTGTTGGTGGGATTGCAGGCTTGTACAACCACTATGGAAATCAGTCTGGCGGTTCCTCAGAAAACTGGATATAGTACTACCTGAGGATCCAGCAATACCTCTCCTGGGCATATATCCAGAAGATGCCCCAACTGGTAAGAAGGACACATGCTCCACTATGTTCATAGCAGCCTTATTTATAATAGCCAGAAGCTGGAAGGAACCCAGATGCCCCTCAACAGAGGAATGGATACAGAAAATGTGGTACATCTACACAATGGAGTACTACTCAGCTATTAAAAAGAATGAATTTATGAAATTCCTAGCCAAATGGATGGACCTGGAGGGCATCATCCTGAGTGAGGTAACATATTCACAAAGGAACTCACACAATATGTACTCACTGATAAGTGGATATTAGCCCAAAACCTAAGATACCCAAGATATAAGATACAATTTCCTAAACACATGAAACTCAAGAAAAATGAAGACTGAAGTGTGAACACTATGCCCCTCCTTAGAAGTGGGAACAAAACACCCTTGGAAGGAGTTACAGAGACAAAGTTTGGAGCTGAGATAAAAGGATGGACCATGTAGACACTACCATATCCGGGGATCCATCCCATAATCAGCTTCCAAATGCTGACACCATTGCATACACTAGCAAGATTATGCTGAAAGGACCCTGATATAGCTGTCTCTTGTCAGAGTATGCCTGGGCCTAGCAAACATAGAAGTGGATGCTCACAGTCGGCTATTGGATGGATCACATGGCCCCCAATGAAGGAGCTAGAGAAAGTACCAAAGAAGCTAAAGGGATCTGCAACCCTATAGGTGGAACAACATTATGAACTAACCAGTACCCCGGAGCTCTTGACTCTAGCTGCATATGCATCAAAAGATGGCCTAGTCGGACATCACTGGAAAGAGAGGCCCATTGGACACGCAAACTTTATATGCCCCAGTACAGGGGAACGCCAGGGCCATAAAAGGGGAGTGGGTGGGTAGGGGAGTGGGGGTGGGTGGCTATGGGGGACTTTTGGTATAGCATTGCAAATGTAAATGAGCTAAATACCTAATAAAAAATGGAAAAAAAAAAGAGTAAACCAAAAAAAAAAAAAAAAAAGAAAAGAAAATGCCAAGAAAACAAGAAAAAAAAAAAAAAAAAAAAAAGAAAAGGAAACACTTCAGCAAAGACCTATTCACCAACCATGAACGGAAATTATAAGTCTGAAGAATTTCTCATGGCTTCTTTCTCTACCCAACCACAGTATGTACTTCACTGAGCACTGTGCTAACGGGCAACAGAAACTGTAAAAGGGAAAACAATTGCTAAATTTTGCTCTAAACTTTACAGAATTGCCCTCTAAACATGAGAACATTGCAATCTCTGTAATCTTGTGTTTTCTTTTTAGCTCTGAAGTATTAAACTACCTTATTTGTTGGTTTAAAAAAAAAAAAAAAAAAAAGAGTCCTGAATACCTTGGTTGAGTTGCTACCTAACCGTTTTTTGGGCTTTGGGTTTTGGGATTTTGGGTTTTCCCTACGCTCTGTGTGCTGATTCATGATATATATATATATATATATATATATATATATATATGGAAAAACTTCAGCCTTCCAGACTAACTAAGGCTCTGCATTAGGGCTGCAGTTTCTTCCTTGCTCAAAACCATGGTAGAGTCAATTCCTTTGTTGCTCCATTCAACAACTGAGCAATTTCTACACCTTTTAAAATATTTTTTTTAATTTTTGAGGCTATATGTTTGTACAATGAAATATGATCAAATCTGCTTCAACTAACCCCTTATTGCCTAGGCATACCCCCTAATTCCTAGTTTGTGACTTTTTAAATTAAACCACTAAGTCTAGTTAGTGTTGCCCATATGTGCATGGATATGGTCATTGGGCAGAGCATTGGTAATCTCAATGAAGAATGTCTCCCCCTCCTCCAGCAACTATCTACTTACAAACTACTCATTACTTACAAACTTACTTACTACTCTACTTACAAACGCTCCTCGTTAACGGGTGGTCCTGGAGCTTACCTACTCACCTTTGCCAGGATTTGGCTAGCTTTGTCCTGTGCAGGTAACTACAAAGCAGCACTTCTTTTTTTTTTTTTTTTTGGTTTTTTTTTTTTTTCCATTTTTTATTAGGTATTTAGCTCATTTACATTTCCAATGCTATACCAAAAGTCCCCCTTACCCACCCACCCCCACTCCCCTACCCACCCACTCCCCCCCTTTGGCCCTGGCGTTCCCCTGTACCGGGGCACACAAAGTCTGCGTGTCCAATGGGCCTCTCTTTCCAGTGATGGCCGACTAGGCCATCTTTTGATACATATGCAGCTAGAGTCAAGAGCTCAGGGGTACTGGTTAGTTCATAATGTTGTTCCACCTATAGGGTTGAAGATCCCTTTAGCTCCTTGGGTACTTTCTCTAGCTCCTCCATTGGGAGCCCTGTGATCCATCCATTAGCTGACTGTGAGCATCCACTTCTGTGTTTGCTAGGCCCCGGCATAGTCTCACAAGAGACAGCTACATCTGGGTCCTTTCGATAAAATCTTGCTAGTATATGCAATGGTGTCAGCGTTTGGATGCTGATTATGGGGTGGATCCCTGGATATGGCAGTCTCTACATGGTCCATCCTTTCATCTCAGCTCCAAACTTTGTTTCTGTAACTCCTTCCATGGGTGTTTTGTTCCCACTTCTAAGGAGGGGCATAGTGTCCACACTTCAGTCTTCATTTTTCTTGAGTTTCATGTGTTTAGGAAATTGTATCTTATATCGTGGGTATCCTAGGTTTTGGGCTAGTATCCACTTATCAGTGAGTACCTATTGTGTGAGTTCCTTTGTGATTGTGTTACCTCACTCAGGATGATGCTCTCCAGGTCCATCCATTTGGCTAGGAATTTCATAAATTCATTCTTTTTAATAGCTGAGTAGTACTCCATTGTGTAGATGTACCACATTTTCTGTATCCATTCCTCTGTTGAGGGGCATCTGGGTTCTTTCCAGTTTCTGGCTATTATAAATAAGGCAAAGCAGCACTTCTTAAGAAGGTTTAGCTTTAAAACTTCTCTTTTCTCTCCCCTTCCCTTCTTGTTCCCTTCCTTTTTCCTTCCTTTCTTCCGTGTGTGTGTGTGTGTGTGTGTGTGTGTGTGTGTGTATGTATTGTGTGTGTGTGTGTATGTATTATGTGTGTGTATTTATGGTATGTATGTACAAGATTTGGAATATACTCCAATATATAACTATAATGCTAAAGACTGGAAAGTGTCTTCTTTGCCTGACAGGACTGAGCCTTCATCCTAGGCCTCCAAGATGCTTACAGGAAGTAGTCAGATGGAAGAACAGTTCACAGGCAAAAGAGTTAGAGATCTCATATGCCTGATTAAGCTGCTATCTAGATGAAAACAGAATAGGAATTCCTTCTGAAATATAGACAGACAGTAAAACCAAAAGCTACAAGGTATCACAGTGGCACAATTCAGGACTGTGAGAGGCACACAGATCTAGTGGGAATCCCACGAAGAAAAAGACAGGTTACTGAGGAAAATAGGAAGTCAGTCTGATCACACAGGAACCAAATCTAGAGCCTTGTAGTTTTCAGGGCTTTAGAATTATCAACTACCTGAAATTTCAATAATTTCCTTCCTATTTGTTCAATCATTGTTTAGACTCAATAATCATAACACTGCCGTAGCTTTGTCGGCGTTGGTATATTACTGGTTTGTAAGGAAAGAGGTGGTGTCTCCATTTCCAGCTCTTCTCAGAGTAGTTGGGTATAGCTTACAGTTTCAACAACTGACTATTCAATGTGAAAGGATACAACAGGACAGGATGCAAAGTCAAAGGACCAGGGAGACCAGGGATATGGAGTGCTGAACATCATGAACAGGGCATTTTCACTAAGGTTTCCTTGGACCTGAAATCAACAGGAGGTGTCACTGAACACAAGCTTCCCTGAGTACACACAGAGCACAGAGACCTCTGAAAGTGGGGAATGGGGAGCACAGTGAGTGCTCTTCCTCAAGGAGGGTGGGAGGAGTAAAGATCTCCGCCCATCTTAACCCATTCCACTCCTGACAAGGGTAAGGCCAAATGACCCTGAATCAGACCTCAAAGGAAGGATCATAGAACAATTAGAACAGCCTGGAGAAGGATAAAACATGTCAGATCAAATTACTTTTGAAACAAAATGCAGATTATGAAAAGAAGTAACTAATATAATTTAATTAAACATTAGTGCGGCTTTCAGATATTTACCATGGTTACCTACTAGTTGGATAATTTGTTAATGATGTACTCCTAACTGTTAGAAATATGTGCATGCATTTCAACATTTATACCTGTACTAAAATTATCATTAAAAGAATAACAATATTTTATGTATTTACATGAACTGTATGGTCTACCATATATGTATAAATTTGATTCTTAGGCATCACACACTTGCTTGTGTGTAAACTTTTCAGAAACCTAGTTTCTTATAAGGAATTAGAACAAGGCACAAACTAACAGAGGTTATTTGGGGCATAGAACAGAGATGGTCCTCTACCAGTATATACTTCCCTTCACCTTTTAAGCTTACAGAAAGTGAAGATAGTAGAAAGGTATCTTGACGTGAGCATGCCCAGACTGACTGATGCCTGAAAATCATGAGAAGATATGACAGAGGCTATTCCACATCATCTTTTAAAAAGAAAGGTTACAGTGTTTTCTCTCTCCTTGACATACATAAAGTGGAAAGTTCTGGTACTGATGCATGGTGTGACAGAAGAGAGTCACACATCTGGGTACCACAGACAACTGAGCAGCCTGCCTATTTGCATTGCCTTACCAGGCACAGACTCGAACCACATGCTATAAGTGAGAGAGAACCAAGCTCCCCTTTCATTTAAAGCATGAAGTTTGGAAATTATCTGTCATCCACTGATCCACTGTCTTAGCTTCTACCTTAAGTAGGTAAACAACCAAATAAGCGTGCTGCCTTTATCCTTCTTTAAAGAATCTCCTATAAAGTTTCCCACTAATCTACAATGTAGGCTCATTATCAAGATATAGCTGATTATACCATGTAGTAGTTAGCAATGGTTTAGAAAGGTTTCAAGTATTAGTAGATATGAGAATAAGTAGAAGTGTGCTGGATCCCGTGTCTCTTGCATGATCTATTTCCTGTGGCTAAACCATGGAATATTGGTGACAAGAGTGACCTGAGACTAATGGGAATCAGTGCTGGTGCAATCATACTATACCTGAAAGCAGTATACTATGGGCAATTGTATGAAATATGCTGTTAAATGAAGGAGTTGAAGAGCATAATGAACTTATTTCAGTGACTGAGACTAGTTGCTTCTTCATATTACAAATGCAAACATAGCTGCAAGTCTGCATCGCATGTACATACAGAATCTTTAAAATCAGAAATGTTTGTCCTCATGCCGAGCCATTACAGCAATGTATACAGAAGCAGAGTCTACTTGTTTTTTAAAAATTTCAAATTACTCTACCCCAAATTTGCAAATAACAAGGCTGATACCCAATTAAGAAGTAGAATTTCTGGAGGAATTTTGACATCATTTTTAATGTGAAAATAAGACAGCAAAAGGAAGCACCTTTAAAAAGATATCCATGGCTTTAGTGCATAAAAGACTGAGATGGGTATCGGATCATGAATCAAAATCAAAGACTTGTCAGGAGCTAAGACTAAGCCACTGTCTCCAATCCTGTAAACAACATCTCCCTGATTCTTAGAGAGAATTTCTTAAGAGAGATTTAAAAATAAATTTTTGGCATATTCAATCATCTCATTACTTGATAACTGCATCTCTTTATACAAACTGAAGATGTACTTGTATAGGTAATGGAAAGGGGGAATGAAAAGTCATAAGAGTAAACTTAATGATAGAATTCTATTCATAGGCTTCTTCAGGAAGAGAATAGTCAAGATGTGATTGCCAGGATAACAGAGCCTTTCAGAAATGGAATTGCCTATGACACAGAGAAGAGAAGCAAGAGACTGGCTATTCTCTCACAAGTGCAAAGAAATCCTGTATACTAGTAAGAAAAAAATCCAGATTTTATTCTATAAACAATAGGGAATCAAAAGTCATTCATGATTTGAACTGATAGGAACAAAAAAAATTTTTAGAAAGACAAATTCAACAGTGGGAAGCAGAATACATTTGAAAGAGAAGATGCCCCAGAGAAAGAATGCCAGCCGAAAAGCTGATTCATTTATCTCAGCTCTATACTGAGAATTTGGGAGTTGGAATTCCTGTCCATGCTGTGACTTGTACTAATTAAGAGAAAACTTGATCCATTCTGAGATGATTTGATTGAATGATAATTATGGGCAGGAGTTTCAGTTTTATAAAGAGGGTACTCTGAGCCAATCAGAAAGCTTGCTACTTTGCCCACTAAACATTCTCTTTTGAGGTCATTTTTATTAGCAAATAAATAAATGAATGAACAAATAAATAAAGCACTAAGGGGAAAGTAAAGAGCTCTCCTACTAGATCACAAACAATACCATGGTTGATTGGTTGTCAACTAATTATTGAAAATAACTTCACAAAAAATTTATATTAGAGCCTTGTTTTGTTCTTAAAGCAAAATTAAAAATATATTCATAAAGAATATATATCCATAACTGTGTATTGATTCAGTTCTTTCCCTTCTCCAGTTATGAACATAAATTATCTTTCAGTTAAATTAATTACTTTAGGACAAGAATCATTTGGGGTTTTGTTCATGAACTATTTATCTGCTGTTTGCTGCATGATTGAGTGACATAGTTTTCTCTAAAGACTATGGTCTTTTCATCTGTACAGATTAATAAAGTCCTAGTGGTGTCTCTGCAAATGTATATTTCATACACAAATAAAAGGATTAACAGAACATTAGAAACATGATCTACTTTATCAAAATCCTCCTGGTGTGATTTGAACTATAAATGTCTATTTTTGAACAATAGAATACCTTCTGTTTCTGTCATTAATATTCATAAATATTCTTGACACTGTCTTGATTAGTTTACAGTAGATTTGTGTCCTCTTTTTTTGAAATTTAGTATTATACAAGTAGTTCATTATGGTTGCTTGATTAAAATTTTCTGAATCTAAAATATTTGAATAATGGAATCACATTCATAGGTTGCTTGTGTAAAAGATAGCACGTGCAGAGATTCTGCATTCTAGATAGAAAACAAAGTCAATCTTTAATGGAAACTGAATAGACTGGAGTCATGATCAATACAAATAATCAATATTTCTGACTCTTCTAGGCATATAGTCATATTGCCGTTCCCCTTGACAAGCTTGACATGATCCTGTAACCTGCTTTATTGCATAGAATATGACTATGATTGACATTTATTATTTTTGATATCAGCCTTCAAATTTTTCCTCTGTCTGCCATGCCATGCAGTGGAATTTTAAACAAGACTTCACCACTTACATTCTCCAATGAAGCCAATGTATAATCCAAAGTTTGTGTAGTTTTCATGGGCTTACAATTAAAATAATGCTTATAAATGTCTGCTACCAAGAATAATCAGGAACGTCTTAATTGACATGGGTATTTGTAAGATATAAACAAGTGGCTAAAACAAATATACTTTTAAACTACATAATGTGCATTGATGTAGCAACAATATGTATGGAAACAACTGTTATAAGTTGAACAGTGGAGAAAAATCTGGTAAAGTTGACACATGTCATACGTTGATATGCAAATCACATAACCAATGAACTCCAAACTCTCAGAAAATGGGTTATAGAAATAGCATGTGGCATGTGCCAGAAACTATTTTAAAAAAGTATACTGGAGTTAAAAATAAAAGTGGAAAAAAAATGTTTTCTACCGCAAAGTTCAAAAGACTTTGTAGACAAATATCAGACTAAAAGCACAGCTCTAGTACTAGAAAAAGCTTGCTACTGGATTAAGATACCTTACTGTGAGTTTCAACCAACGGAAAAGTGAATATCCCAGCCAAATTTGCTAGTAAGTATCTACAATAAGGCAAAGCTTACAGATGTGTGGACAAAGTTTAAAAAAGAAAAGCATTTGTCCTAAGAATCATGTTTTACAAAGAGCTGTGGATGAAATTCCTAACAGAATGTGTAGATTGAAATCAAATAGATAAGACACCAGAAAAATACTGTAACAAACTATGAGGATGGTATAAAAGAGGGTGATTGAGGCTTAAATCAATTGACTTAGGTTTAAACCATTGATTGAGGTTTAAATCTATCCTGGAAATGGCAGCTATCTGTAAGAGGAAAGTGGACATCAAAAGCCATTTGTGCCTGAAACGAAGTTGTATTCTCCAATTCTCGTATTTCACAGGTGTCTATGAAGTAAAATACAAAACGAAGAATCTTCCAGAGGACAACAAACAACAAGGAACAAGGGAGCTATTCTAGGAAGGCATCAGAGTCTGTGCAAGAAGCAGAGAGCTTTCTCAGCTCGAGAGGGAGAACTCTCTGACCCATCTGTCACATAACTTCCAATGATTTGTTTTGCAAATGATATTCATTGGAATTCTCCTGCTCCATCTTGGCTAGTGTATACTGGGTGATTAGAGGAACACATTAAGATCTATGTCTCTATGTTGAGTACACTCAGATAAGCTGGATGTGGCTAGAAACTGGGGTCCATGAGACTTAGTCAGTATTGCACATGAATTCTGAATGAATTCTGAATATGTTTGATCACACATATGTTTGCCTTTAAACTTTCTTGGTCAGTGGATATTTTTAAGTGTGTACCTTCCATTTGGGGATATAGTAGGTCCTTTATGTGAAATAAAATGTCCCATAAAATGTGAGTGCTGTGTGGTAGACTTACATAAATGTTCTAACCAGCACCTTCCTTTTCTGTTTCCATCTGTACTGACTGGTTTTGTGTGTCAACTTGACACAGGCTGGAGTTATCACAGAGAAAGGAGCTTCAGTTGAGGAAATGTCTCCATGAGATCCAGCTGTGGGGCGTTTTCTCAATTAGTTATCAAGGGGAAAAGGCCCCTTGTGGTGGGACCACCTTTGGGCTGGGTTCTATAAGAGAGCAGGCTGAGCAAGCCAGGGGAAGCAAGCCAGTAAGGAACATCCCTCCATGGCCTCTGCATCAGCTCCTGTCTTCTTACCTGCTTGGGTTCCAGTCCTGATTTCCTTGGTGATGAACAGCAGTATGGAAGTGTAAGCTGAATAAACCCTTTCCTCCCCAACTTGCTTCTTGGTCATGATGTTTGTGCAGGAATAGAAACCCTGACTAAGACACCATCATAACCAATGGTCTTACAGATCATAAAGTCTCCATCAGGCAATTCCTCTTGATGAGGACAACATTAAGCAGAGGACTGATAAACATGAGATGATGTACAACATAAAGAATAAATGCACTTTATTTCTATGCCTTTATAGTGCTAATGTTCGTTGTTTTGCCATGTATCCCACCTGAATAGGTAGGATATATAGCTATAGGTAACAAGCAGTATACTTGCCACAAGCCTCTACAAAGATTTGGTTAATGAAAATGAATGCATACAGGCATTTGCATGTAGGTGGCAAAACTCAATCAAGGAAAATGCAGCTTAGTAGAATCTCATAACATTCAGTGCAGTACAATTCAGATAATTCCCACATGAGCAGTTGAAAGACAGAACAGTATTAGTACACAGTTGCAAGATTTCTCAGTAACCAGAACAATAGGCCATCTCAGGAAGCAATGGATTTTCCATCCAGCAAAAACAAAAAGAGAGTAAACATGTTTAGAAAATCAGAGTGAGTTTTTGCTTTGAAAGTGAACTTGAGCCGAATGACCTTTACATTTTTTTCTGATTTAAAGATGCTAGGATCACAATTATCTCCTCTCCTGTCTCTTGAAACTGATTTCAGACAAGATTGGTTGGGAGCTAAGTGCCAAGACTGAACTCAAGATTTATGATAATCCTGCTCAACAATTTTATCTTCTGTCGAGTGCTTTTATATGACCGAGGTGACCTATTTTAATGTCGAATTCTTGGCTGAAGCCAGCATGTTCCAGGACCTACATTTACAGTGCTTCAGGGTTCTCAGTGGGGAGAAGACCTATTTAATTTGACCACTCCAACTGTGATTTACAGTCTCCGTGGCCTGATTATTATCACACTTCCCAAGACACATCCTCTCTCTCTCTTTTTTTTTTAAGCTGGGTTCCTATCCTTACTGAAAGTGCACAGAACTCATCAAGTTAGACTGATTTAGAATATTAGTGAGTGAAGGAAGACAGGGCAGACATTGAAATCACCTAGATCAGGAGTCAGACTCAGGAGAGAAATGTACAGCAATTAGTATCAATATATGCAATCAGCTGAGGCATACAGGTTAAATAAGAATCACCTAAGTTCTTCAGAAAGGCACAAAGAACAAGACCATAGTGAGAGGCATGGGAAAAGACCATGAAGACCATCCATCTTGGGCCTTCAACAAATAGGAACTAAAATTTAAGGGGGTCATTAACTGAATGGAACTGTGTTCCCACTCAGCTTCTAGTAGCTAATTCCAAGACAAGCTACTATGACTCTTCCTGTCACTAGGTAATATTCATATATCCTCTCCACTTCAGAGAACACCAAAGAGGTAGGACAGAAAATAATACTTATTTCCCAAAATCCATGCTCCCTTTTTTATATAACAGTTTCTGGCTATGTTCATGGTCACTAAGTAAACGGACCAAGTGTCCAATGACCCATGGAGATAAATGTGGCATCTTAACAAACTCCTTGTCAATATTATATGACAACTCATAGTTATTTGTCCACTTATATACAGACCCTTGGATGTGTACAGATAAGTAGTAGAGCTTTTGCCTGGCATGAACAAGACCTGGGTTCTATCCACCTCTGTAAAACAAAGAAAGAAATATAGAAAGAAAGAAAGAAAGAAAGAAAGAAAGAAAGAAAGAAAGAAAGAAAGAAAGAAAGAAAGAAAGAAAGAAAGAGGAGAAAGAGGAAGAGAATCAAGAGGAGTAGGAAAGGGGATGAGGAGAGAATATTTACTTTTCTTCTCTTGTCTTTCCAATGACAAGAACATTGGAAATGTGGCTAAGTCCTATTGAAACTTGATGATGAGAACATCAAATGGACCAGAAATTAAAGGAAACAAACATGTTTTGACCCCCATGGACTTCCCTACCAGCGTGCAAGTGCTTATAGTCAAGTTGTTAGTTCCATATTTGGTTGTTTACGTATTTACCTATCTATGTATTGTTTGTTTATCTATTTATTTTACTTTGGCTTTATGAGACAGAGTCTCAACCTGTTGCCTGGGCTAACCTAGGTCATATTAATGCAGACTGGCTTCAAACTCACCAAGTGTTCCTGTCTCAGCTTTTTCAAGTGCTGTGATTTCAGGCATGTGCCTCCATGGCTGGCTATCATTTTTCTACAGTAGGAATCACATTCAAAGCCAATTGGTAAGTTAAAGCATGTGACTTTATTACTAGTTTTATGAGGAAATGCTGATATACATTTGTCTAGGATACCAACTTGGTCAGTGATTAGTCCTCTCTTCCAAGAAAGAGTAAAATGATTTACTGCTTAAACAGAACATATGATTTGATACATGCTGTGAACGACTAAGTCTCAGCTTAGCTAGGAAGTGAATTGCAAATATTCAATGCAAGGGATGATCTTCTATTTTGGTACCTAAAACATTTTTTTGAGGAAGTCACATATATGGATAATTCAAAAGCTTAAAACATATTACATGAAATCCACCAAATATTTTACTTAAAGAACATCAAAAGGGCAGGCCATTCTTACCACCAAGGTTCTGCGTGCTCTCCTAACACAAGATGCAAATGATTGATTTTCCAAGTCTATTTCCAATTCAGACAATGTTACATGCACAGCTGTAAGCAACTTAGGGGGAACTGGGGGATGAAATGAGCTAATTTCTTGCAATCAAGACAAATTCAAAAGGAGGATGAATTTCACCCACCTGTCATACGGGAATTCTCCTGAGGAGAGCTCTAGAAGCCATCTTCCCAGGGAGAAACGCTCAGAGAGGAGGCAGCACTTCCAGCATCAAACTTCTTTTTCTTACTTATTAATGAAACAAATGAGTTTTCAAACCCTGTGCAGCCAAAATATATGTTTACAGAAAACAATTTTCAACACATGTCTGAAAATGAGTTGAGAATGGAAAAATTCCAACTCAGAAAAGTAAAACTGATATATAACTCTCATATTATGTCTAATCAGCTTTTTTATTTTCAGTAAAACAAGGATTTAATGGATAAACTGTGATAGTACCTGACATAATCTTCCATAGCACATAGGAATAATTCATTTTGCTTGTCTATTCTTCTAGCAATTTTATATATGTGTATAAAATTTGTTAAACAAAATGAGGATCACAAGATATTTAGGTCTCAGTTAGTTCTTTCCCATAACTATCTTTTTAATTACTTTTATCACATTTTCTTTTTATTAACTTAACTTGTTCTTTGACAGTGTCATATGCATGTGTGTGTGTGTGTGTGTGTGTGTGTGTGTGTGTGTGTAACAAAAATATCCATATATAATATTTTCTGGTTGCTCTCCTCACTCCCACTCTTTCTTGTCTTCCTCCCTCTCCCATCTACCAGGCTTCTTCTACCAACCTCCTTCCCATACTCATATCTTTTTGATCTGTGTCCTGAGTTTGATGAGAACCATCTGTGAGGCCCTGGCACTAGAGTCTGGTGGGCCAGTAAGTACATTCCCAAAGACAGCAGCTCCTTCTCTTGCAGACTCTGTCAATAACCCTTAGTTCAGCAGTAAGGTGCAGTTTCCCATGAACTACACCCCATGCATGATGGACTGTTCACTCAACTGTCTTATGCAGGCAAGTACAGCTGCTGTAAGTTCATGATTATGTTGGTTGTATCCTGTCTAGTCGATGAGACTTCACTGCCCTTCGTCCTATCTTCTAGCTCTCATTCTTTCTACCTCCTCTTCCTCTACCTCATCTTACAGAGGGTAGTATAGATGACCTGTTTGCAACCGAGCCATCATCCCTTACTTCTTCTCAGTATCTTGTGTAGCCATGCTTCATTTGCCATCAGTCTCTATAAATAGGGACTTTACTGACTAGGGTTGAGAGTGTCCTTTGTATAAGGATATAAACACAGACATTTAGAAGGCAGAACTGTATATTTAGCTGAACATACTGATTTTTCTTAGGTAACCTAAGAAGCCCTAATGGGGCTTTACTAGGCTCTCTGGATCAAGCATAGGACCCCTTCTATGGATTGAGCCTAAATCCAGTCAGGGAGTAGTTAATTATACCCATAATAATCATGCCACCATTGCACATTAGTTTACTGCTTGGTTAAGATGCTTAACATTAAGCATCCTGAACAGCATCTTCTAGCAGCTTGAAAGCTAGCTAGCAGAGAGAAGGATTCCAGCTCAGTTCCTGCTTCTTGACTCCTCCATACCTTGCAGGTGGTAGCTTCAGCAATATGGTTTATCACTTAGTTCTGGTAGACGAGCAAGCAGAAAGCCAAGAGTCTATATTGTTGGAGGTGGAGTTTCCTATTGGGCCTCCCTGACTAAGAGCTCCCATGGACGTCCCGTACCTGCCTCTAGAACTTTTTAATATGTTTTCCTTTCAATAATCTTTTTGATTTTGTTAAAACTCAATAACTGAATTACTGTGTGTTCAAAAGATGGTCTTTTATATCTTTTTATGGGTTATATCCCTACCTTCCAGATTTTAGTTAGCAAAACCCTAATGAAAAGTTATCACATATTAATTTTCACTGTCAATTATTCTGATCAAAACCATAGCTATGGATCCTTCTCATCTGATACTGAATTCAACATTTGGTTTTCAGCACTTCTGGCCAAAGAGAAAATGGCAAAACAATTTTGTTTGAAACTATACCTTGAGTCAATGGATGATTTTCTAAAACTTTCCCCCAACTGGGTTTTTACTAAATTTCTCCTTTTAAAAGTTACAAAGCAAAATATACAAAGCAACCACTATGTACCAAATGCTATAGACACATAGTCAGACCCTGAGCACAATCACAGCAGAGAGAATTTCTGTTCCACACGGTGATGGGTTAAGAATAGCCGCCTGCCTCCCTTCTACAGTTTCATTTCTCACTTTAAAACTGGAAGCTACTTGGAGATTTTTTTTCCCATAAGCTCGAGTATGTTCATATGTTAAAATGATGACATAAGACATATTCTGTTTAGTGAACTGAAGTTACCATACAGGCTTTATTATGCAGTGCCTCACACCCTCCATTTCCCACCGATACTCTTTGGCGAGGTTATGGGGTTTTTGTTTTGTTTTGGGTTTTTTTTTTAAGAGGTGGCAAGTTATGTGTGAATATTTCAAGTGTCTTAGCCTCCCTCGAAGCTCATTCTGTATTCACTGCAATCTCTCACTGCAGTGCATTTGTTACCCATGAGCACCACAGGTCTATTTATGTACCTGACGTGTCTTCTTGCTCTTTGGCTGATGGACAGTTGAGAGCACCATCTCTGCCTTGGTTTGAAAGCTCCTCAGCACATTACCATATTTCAATTCATAATCCTGAGGGTTTAAAATGTGCTATCCTACTACGGCCTGCTACAGTTTAAATGTAGCTTATTTTCTACCAAATCCCCATGAGTTTAGATCCTCAATGTAACAATACTGAGAGTGGATAGGGCTTTCATGAAATATTTGAATCATGCAAAGATGTCTTCATGAATAAATTACCCAGTCGAGAGGTTGGATTAATTCTCCAAGGCAGATATTATTCTTAATGACAGCAAGATCTCATCAAGAGGGCCTACACACACACACACACACACACACAAAACCCAAAAGAAAAAGCCCCCTTCTGTTTATCTGCCATCCATGATGTGATATATCGTGAGATCCTAGTCCGAAGTTAAACAAATGCCAAAGCAGATCTTGGACATCGTTGGTATGCAAGAACAAACTTTTTTCTGAGTTAGATATTTTGTGTTAGCATCAGGAAAAAAAATGCAACATTAACTCTGAGAACTGAAATGTTTCAGTAATGATGGGTAATGAGCAGAGGTTTGATGGGTTTAACATATTTTAGAAGAATCCCAGCATGCTTTAAACATGAGTATTAAGAGTAAACCAGAGGTGTCAAGGACACCACAAGAAGACCTATAGAGTCACCTAACCTGGACCTGTGGAGACTCACATAGTCTGAACTACCAACCAAAAAGCATGCAGGGGCTGAACCCAGGTCCCCTACACATATATAAGAAGTGTGAAGCTTGGTATTCTTGTGGGTCACCTAACAATTAGAGCTGGGCTGTCTCTGACTCAGTTGCCTCCCATTGGATCCCCTCCCCTAACTGAACTGCCTGGTTGTGCCTCAGTGGGAGTTGATGCACTTAGTCATGCTGCGACTGGATGTCCCAGGGCAGAGTACCCAAGGGTCTCTCCCTTCTCTGAGGAGAGGTGGAGGGCGTCGTGAAGGGAGGGACATATAAGGGTGGTACTGGCAGGAGAGGAGGAAGAGGGCTATGATGAGATGTAAAATAAACAGATAGATAGATAGATAGATAGATAGATAGATAGATAGATAGATAGAAAGAAAAGAGTGAATCTGAAGCTGGCACGATGGGTCAGTCAGTGGGTAAAGGAGTTTGCTGTTTAGCCCTGATGTCCTGAGTTTGATTCCCAGGACTCACGATGGAAGAAGATAACTGAACTTGGAGGTAGTTCTCCAACCTAGACATACGTGCTCCACCCTCATGCACATTCTCACGATCATGAAAAAATTAAGAGTGGTGCTGGCAAAAACTAAGAAAATCGAAGGTTCGAGCATTTTGTGACAAGCCTTAAGACAAGGTTCCGGTGGCCAAGCTAGCTCATACTTCCGGATTTTATGTCTAGAAATAACTGGAATGATTTCCTTTCAAAATGTTCATCAGGAATAAGTGTCTTTTCCAGCACTCATTTGAACTGCTCAGGTCACATATTAAGAGAGTATTGTTTCATAAAATCATCTTAAACCTATGGTACAGTACTTTAAAAGAACAAATAGTCTGCAGGCTGGAAATAGTAAATCGTGAAAAACTAATAAAATTCGAGGACGAAAACGAATTTTAATAAAGTTGAACAACATCTGGATGCTACATTCCATTTTGATTCAGATGCCAAAAAATGATAATTATCAACGTTGCATAATGTATTTGAGACAGAAACTGAGAAGGCTGCTAGCCTTTCCTCAGCTGTAACAGGGAGGAGAGACTATGAGCTACTGCCCTCCCACGATGCAGGTTATCTAACATTTACTTTCATGAGAACTCTAAGATCGCATTTGCTTCATGTGCCAGCTGCTCAGTTGCTTTAATCTCATGATACAAAATAAGTGGAGGCTACTTTCCCTTTATCCAATTAACTTAAATAAGCCACAGACAGCTTCACCTTCCTGATCAACCAAAGTAAGTTAACCTTTATTGGAAAACCTAATGGCTAACAGGAGCAGCAACAGAGTCTGTGAAAGTGCTTACATTATTGGATCCTACGGCATAGACTGGGCCCTGCTGGATAAACTGCATAAGATAAATGCACGAGAGCACAATATTTGAAACATCATTTGTGATCTAAGAAATGACAGAAAAACATAAATAGTCTCTCATAAGTATTCTCAAAAACTCTTATCAGTGTGTGTTGCCATTTTCTCTATGTGCAGTTGGACGAGTACAGAGTTCAGTCTATTGACGCTGCCAATTCCTTATTCTGGGGGCTCAGCTGGGATTATAAGGCCACACCTCTGCAAGTGTATCCATGCCTTTGCCATCCAGCATGGCCAATCTGCCTCAGGCACTGGGGACTGACTTAGTCCTGCTGTCTTAGTTCTGGAACACACTGTCAGGTATTAGTTACATCCATGTGAGAGTTGGTTTTATTTTCTTTAGTATACATTATCATTTCAGTCTGTACATTTGTAATTCTCCAATTATGTATAGTCTGTAGTCCATTTCATATCTGAAACATTAGTTCCAATATAAGTCCGAATCTACTACTATTCACAAGACCCTCTTCAATACCTACTTTCACTCCTGTATCACTAATCCCACATTACACCATTCCATGAGTGGGCTAAAGGCTTTGAACTGAATTTCAGAATTTATCCTTGTTCACTTTTCCCCCAGCAATGCTGAAAGATAATATAGACAATAGAACAGCAGCACATTAGTCTAGAGTAGACAGTCCTAATCATGAGTTTGTCTGCATAGACATTTGATAGCTAAACAAGACCTTAAATAAGAAAATAAACCATTTTTAATATAGAAAAATAAGGACCAGCCTGGGCTAGCTAGTAGCCTCATTTGAGGTGAAAAAAATAATAAATAAATAAATAAATAAATAAATAAGAAAACCTGAATAAAGTAGACATATTAACACTTAGGATCAGGATTTGTTTGTTAATTGTGACACATATACCCTACTAATACAAACTATTAGTAACAATGGACACTGGTGGGGAAATACAGTTGGAATGTCTACACTGAGATTTTGTAGCCTTTTCCCTGGTTAAATCTGTTCCCAGAAGTAAAACACATGAGAGTAACACACAAAACGAAGAGCTCCATGGGCCCATTACAAAATAGAAACTCCATGGTCCTACCGGGAACATTGCAAGTCCTTGTTCCAATCGGAACCATAAGAACAGGGTATTCTCTTCTCACAATTTCTTGTATATATAATTCTGTTTTAAATATCTTTTTAAATAAAGAATACAGGGCAAAAAGTATACTTCATGAGAAAAGTCATGAAATAGTTCAGTAATGGTAGACATGTCATATAAGTAGCAAAAAATATATAATAATAAAGTAAGATACAGGAAGCCAGTTTTTCAAACCATCACTTGGAATAAATCCAACACACGCATCAGTGTCCTACTTCACTCAATGTATATGATGGTCAGTAAGTAAAGGAAACTTTCATTCACCTGACGTAATTATCATCTCTGAGGCTACAGCTCTGTCTGCTGACCCGGGCCTAGTCCTGGAAGGTTCTAGCCTCCGTACAATCTTATCTAGGCCAAGAATATTTTTAGCTTCTGAGACTTACTGCTGAATAAGGTCACCCTTTCTTGATCATTCTGAGCTCTGGCTAGCTGGTTCAACTCAGCTGTTCTGGCTCAAATTCCTCTCCAAGCTGAGTGACTCGATCAATTAGCCCTTCCTTTTTGCTCTGCTTGACCTCAAACTAACTCTATCAATCTGTTCTAATCTTCTGGCTCCTTCTCATCCTCTGGCTCATTCTGTCCACCTATGTCTAGTTTGTTCTCTCTTTGGCCTGCCTCTGTAAAACTCACCCTTAAAACTTGTTCCGTTTTCTGCTCTCTCTCTCTCTCTCTTAAGTAGCCTTCTCTTCTTCTATCATCTTGTGAGAATTTGGACATATCCTATTCTGTCAAATCCTTCTCTGATTTATCACTTTGTCTGCCACTCAGTTACACATCACTTTTAGTCATGGAAGTTTCCTCCTACAAACTCACTTTACCTTTATTGTCTAGGATTAAAGGTGTATGCTGAGGGTCTGTCTGCATTCCAGCAAGAAGGTTAAAGGCGTGTGGTATGGATTGAACCAGACTATAACATTATCTCAGTGTTCACAATGGGATCACGTAACTTGCAACATGAGTGCTGCTATCTTGACAGAATCTAGAGTCACTTGGTAGAAGAGCCCCTGAACCTGTTGTTAGGGATTTTCTTAAATTAACTGATTTGTGAAAACCCATTTTAATGTGGCTGAGACCATCTTGGCAGGCAACTCTGAACTGTATACATGGAGAATCAGAGCACAGCAGAAGTAACATACATTCACTCTCTGTTTCAAGATTGGAAATGTAACACAACTTCAAGCTGCCTTAACTGTCCACCATGGTGGTTTGTTCTGTGAACTGTCAGAATAAGCATTTTCTTCTTTAAATTGCTTTTACCAGCATATTTCATAACAGTAACAAAGACTGTGGGGTAAAAAGATGTGAGGGGGTGAGGATTTAAGACCATGGTAGGGTAATTGCCCCGTATGTGTGAGGTCCTGGGTTCCATTTCCAGCACCAGAAAAAAGTACAAAATTATGAACTGAAGACTATAGGCATATGTCTAGATACATATATGTGTCTACATTGTGCAATAAAAAATTGAAGAAAGCCTTTTTAAAATACAGATTAAGTGGTATCCTGGGGGGAAAAATGAAATATAACCTCTATGAACTATTTTCACAATAAGTTGAGAAGAATTAAAATTTAAAGAATCTAAAATTGTTAGTATTATAAAATGAACCTGACCCATTATAGCCTAGGCTAGCCCTATGAGTTGGTAGATAAGTCCTGTCTGGGAATACGTGCCAGGTCTCATTACTCTCCTAGGTTGAGATCAGAAAAGCAAATGCTAGAACCATGTTCTAAGCTCAGACTTACAGACTCTGCTCTTTCCTCTCCTAATACTCTGATAGAGAAAATCCATAATGCTTAACATTTTTAAAAGAAAAGGGGAACATATCAAGTCCAATCAGTAATATATGACATCACTTATGGGTAACATGTGTTGTTCTAATAGCATGGACTTAAAACCAGTTATCTCCATAATGCCATTAGATTGCAATAACCCGAGTGTGGGAAGTGCTAAGACGATTTCACCTTGGAGAAAAGTGACTTTTCAGAGTATCAGCAGCAAATGGAGAAGCTAGGGCCAGAAGAATAGTAACACCTATGACTATTATGACTGCTAGTCAAAATAATCCCATCAGAATAATTTTTATGTTATTCAAGAAATAAAATTTTAAAAAGTAATCATCCCTTCTTAGAGCTTATTCAGTTAATTAATAATGTTAATATATTATAGATAGAATCTTGTTCCTTGGAAAATCTGGAAGAATTACAGTACTTAATTTAACTTAAATGGAAACTTGCAGATATTTTTTACAAGCAATTGGGAGGTATTCCTTCTACAGAAGGCAAAGCCAATTGAAGTAATCAAAACTTAGACGTAATTTCTGAGTCTTTCTCAGTGGTTGACTTAACCAACTCATTCTGAGACACTCCTCAGGGGACATTCCAATTATGGTTACTCAAAAAGAAGCAAGCCTTTTGATCTATAAAGTCTAACTGCACAGTTACAAGACATTATGACTAGTCACAAACACCAATGCATCATTTAACACATTAGTGCTTTACAGATCTGTTTAGACTATTCTATAACTTTTGTTTTATCGTCTACAAAAGAACTCTACTGACTCCAATAGAAATATATTTTCTTGTTAAATAATTGCTGATGTCAATATTAATTAAGCATTTGACACATTATTTAATATTAAGTGTCTATTGAATAGACAGGCACTTCTACAAAGGGTCTATGCATCTAGTAAATAAACACCCAAAGACCATATCTTTATCACAGTTTCATCTAGTGCTTTAATCCTCAAAAATAACTTTCAAGATATGAGCAATATTTAATTCATTTTAAGCTTCCTTTGAAAGTGAAGAAATGAGATTAGAGGTTTTCCTAAAGCTGCAAAAAATTTACAACCTAAAATGTCTAAATAAACCTATGGTTTAGTGACATCGTGAAATGTGACCATTGCATTTCCGAGCTCTGAAGGAACCAAGACTCTTCATTCACAGGAAGGGCACTGGAGCTTTCTTAGCCCGCTTAGGGGACCATTCCATCTGTACATAAAGAAATGAAATTTTCACTACGTGATGTTTCTTTCAAAACAGAAACTGTATACAAGGTCAGAAGATATTTTGAATTTGAGCATCATATTCTGAAATGGTAACTATGTGTATTATATTCTTCATTTTTACATTTTGAAGGAAACTTAAATCAAGCTATGTAAGTAAAGTAGTCCTGTTTGAACATACTCTCTTAGCTCTATGGTAATATAATAAACACAGTAAAAGAAACATCCATATTAGTAACTGCAGACTAGATGGCATTAGAGAAAGTAGAACGTGTACTAAGTACCTATTGAACTCACATGCTAGCCCTAGCCATGGGTACTAAAGACCTAAAACAGTGTCACTAAAAAGTTCTACCCTGATACTGGCTTTAAGATCATTAGCATGACAGCTTTAAACACTAAAATGATTAAAAGGAAATTCACTTATCTTGAAAATGTTGACTACAGTTTTAAGCACAAATGCTACTACAATTTTATGACATCAAAGCTACATTTGTCAAAGTCCCCCTTCCTTGTGCAATCTCCTCACCTTAAATTTCTCGACCTTAATACTTATCGTGAAGAGCAAAAATGGGGAAAGAAACCACATATCATATCACCTGTGGAAGTAGGTTAGAAAAAGAGAATGCCTTCCCCTACTCCCCATAAAAAGAGACATTCAAAGAGTAAAAAGAACCTAAGAAGTAGCAATATCCCAGTGAGTAATTTCAAAGTGGACTGTCCCCAAGCCAAGGCGGACAGGACAGGACCTTGAATGGATGAAAACTATTTGCATTTCATAAGTCCTTCTTTACAAAACGTCAGGCTCAGCAAACACCTTCCTCTCTTTGTAGATAGGCTTACAGATGGAAGTGCAAACAATCCCGATCTGATGATGAGAAACACAGCTAATGAACGCCCAGTTATCTGTCAGACGTTACAGGCTTCATCAAATGATTCTACAGAAAACAACGTCATTTTTTTTCCAAATGGATTTAGTGACCAAAATCAGTTCATTGATTTAATAATTTTCAATATTCTTCTTTATAAAACATGCCAGCAGGCAACTCTTCTGTACTTCTTTCCTGAAATATAGTTTTGCAATTCCAGCTTCCTTGCACCTTTTAAGCTTAGTTTGCAATCCAAGTAGACAATGACGAGTGAATTTTAATAACTATTCAATGTGCTATATTTGGTGAGCATGGAAGGAAAAATATGTTGCCTTATTAGAAAAAAAAAAGAATCAAACCCAGAAACCTTTTAGATCATGCTCTCTAGTTATTATTAGTGTTACCACAAATTCTTGAAGCTGTACCTATATTTGGGGAGAGGGTGGATTGCCTAGGTAGTTTCTAGGGACTATTCTCCTGCAAAGAGAAAATGACTACTAGGGAGAATAATGCATGAAAATGACTAATCTGGCCAAAAAACATAATCTACTTTGTGTTGGCCAACTTCTCCTACACATCAGAATGTGATATGTTACTCCCTTGGAGTAGCCAATTTCTCCTCTCTCAGCAGATCTCAACTGCTTATAGCATTTTGGTTTGGGGTGGGATTTTTTTTTTGTCTCCTTCCCCTTCACAGTGCTCTGATCTTGTCTGTTTTGAACCTATGAAGGTCCTGTGCATGTTGTCACAGTCCTTGTGAGATTATATGTGTATCAATCATATTGTGTCTAGAAGATGCTGTTTGCTTTGGGTCACCCAACACCTCTGATCTTTACAGTCCTTCCCCCTCTCCTTAAACCTAGATTTTTGAACCTTGAAATAAAGAGTTTGATAAAGATATTTCTTGTATTGTTGAGTTCTCTAAAGTCTTCCCCTCTCCGTACATTGTCCAGTTGTGGTTTTCTTTGTTAATTAGCGTCCATAGCCAGAAGCTTCATTGATGAGGGCTTAATGATGTTCTGTTCTATGGGTACAGGAACATGCCATTAGGGGTTTTTTTTATTACTATGAAATCTGGGGTGGAATTTTTATGTGGACGTTTTGATTTGGTTTGTTTTGAGTTGTCTTATTTTTTTCTTTCATTTTTGTGTTTGTTTGGATTTTTGTTAGTTTTTTTGGTATCATTTTTTGTTTTAGGGGGATTTGTTGAGAGAGAACATGACGTTGAGAGGGTAGGAGGTGGGGAGGATCTAGAAGGGATTGGAGAAAGGAAAAGAATATAATCTAAATATATTGTATAAACTTTTTAAATAAATTTTAAATGATTAAACTGGACTCTATAAGTTGTTGTCTACATGTTCCTTTTCATTGGTTAAAACATTGTCAAACCTCACCTTATTGCTAAGAGATCCCAGATAAAGATAAAGGATAGTGGGTTAGAGAGACAGCTCAGTTGGACTTCTTCCCTAGCACGCTCAGGGCTCTGAGTTAATTTTGAGCTCTGCACAAGCTGAGCATAGTGGCACACACTTGTCATCTCATCACATGGGGATGTGAACAGGAAGACCAGAAATTCAAGATCATCCTCAGATAAACAGTGCAGTTGAGGCCAATCTTGTCTAAATGATACACAAAAGCAAGGGAGAAAAGATTGAAGGGAAAGAGGGAAAAAGTAGAAGGTATGTGGAAATACAAAGAGGAAAGATGGCTCTACATCTTTATAAACATGGAACATACCTGATGTTGCAATTTCAAGTAGAACTCTAGCTAAATATGTCAGGGGGAAATGCAGACTTTATGTAATTGTCAACCCTTCCCAGAGATTTTTTCATAAAACCCTGAAGTAATCTACCAGTAGGAAAGGCATAGTTGTCCCTTCTCTCTAGAACGGTCAAAGCAATGATGCTTAACTGTTGCAATGTTCATCAAAATAGTTTAATCCTTAAATATAAGAGATGTGCCTGGTTGTTGTCAAAGGCCAGGGGTTTCCAGTAGGAAGAATGTTCCTACTAGAACATTCCTGTCTGA
>NT_109318.2:196195-240348 GCF_000001635.26 Mus musculus | reverse complement strand
CAGGTGGCCATGGGCTATTCACACTCCTTGGTGATAGCGCGAGACGAGAGCGAGGCTGAGAAGGAGAAGCTGCAGAGGCTACCTGAGTACACCCCGCGCACCCTCTGAGCAGGCCGGCCCTCCCCTCGTGGCAGCTGTCCTTTCCACGTGCACTGGGACCAGAAGTCAGACAAGGAATTTAGGAAGCAAAAGTTGACCAAGGGTGCATTGGGTTCGCCTCCCCGAGGCTCCGTTTCCAAGCGATTCAACGTTAACTACCTTTTTCTGTATGCTTTCCAAAGTGTTTCCCTCAATGTTTGATTAAAACATTTGCTCATAGCCAGCCTGCCTTTCTACGAGATAGGCAGGACCTCTGAGCGATGTAGGTTTTTTTATTTTTAAGTTGTATTTCTTTTCTCCCTGCTCTTGAGTGTCCTTGTCCTGCCCTCCCATTCCAGCCGTGATGAGCATTGTGATCCGAGTGGGTGCCACGTGAGAGAGGGACTGTCACTTTCCCAGACAGAAACGGCCTTTTCAGGAACCAGCAGCCGCTAGGCCAATCCCTGGTGGTCGGTCTCCATCCCGATTCCTGCCTGCCCGCTTTGAGAGACCCGGTCACTTGCTTGTGGGCCCTCCCACTTGCCTCTGCCACCTCCCCTCATAGCTATTCCTGGCTTGCTGTCTGCAAGGCCCATGTGGGCCTTTTGGCTGAAGCATTTGTAGAAGCAGCCATCTTCCCCCTGGTGGGGCTTTGGGGTCTATGTTAGCCATTTGTATCTACTTTAGCTCTCAAGTCCAGATGAGAATAGGGACCGTGGGGTATGGGGTGGGCAGTTAGAGGTTGGTCATCCAGCAGTCAGATGTGTCCTCGGTCCTCTGTGGCCCTCCGTTGCCGCCTGTGTGCTTTGCCCGTGTGCTCCTGCTGTCCCTCTGCCTGGGATGGCCGCCCTGCTCTGAGACTTGGCCACTCTTGTCCTGGCCAAGTGTTCTGCTTGCATTTGCTTGGCTCTGGTACCAAATAGTTGGGATTCTTGATGAAATCCCCTGCCCCGCGTGCGTGTCAGTGCAGATCCTGCGCACCACGCCCCCTCCCCCAAGTGCCCTCTGCCGAGCCCGTCCTGGTATTGACTTTGTGGCTGAGTTCCGAGGTGCCTTTCCCGGATCCTCCTCGCTGGGCCCGAGTGTGGCAGCAGCTCGGGTCGGGGCCTTGGTTTCCAGAGGGTCCGGGCTGGTTTGACTGCTTTAACTAGGATTAGTTCAGTGGTGCTTGGGGGAGGGGCTGAGGATGGAAGTGTGAGGGGGGTGGATGGGAAAGTCAAAGTCTGGTCTTGAGGGTCATGGGTTTGCTTTTGCTGTTGTGACGCCTGTTCCCGTCTCTATGTTAAAATGCCAAAAATGACCCAGTCTGTCGCTTTCCTCCGCCCCAGCGCTTCACAGCCGCTTCTGGCTTTGCAAGGTGTCTGTCTCGGCCAGTGCCGTGGCCTGCTGGGAAGGGTCAGAGTCCTCACTGTCCCCCGTCTGTCCAGCAATAGTCTGTCCAGAGACAAGCTTCTGTAGCGGCAGGGCTTCCGCAAAACTAACCTGCTTTGTCCAGGTCACCCCAGACACCGCCCCTCACTTCATGTACTGGACGGGAGCCGTCCGTCCATCTGTCCCTGCTGGTCTCTGTCTAGAGAGTGCTGTTCGGGATCTGCTCCTTCTGTCCCAGGAGGTCTACTGGAGTTAGTTGTGTGGTCACCAAGAGGACTGAGGACACAGTAGCCCTGAGCCAAGTTGGGCTCATCTTCCAGGGAGCAAACCTAAAGCTGGCAGTCAGCCGCCCTGGCTAGAGGCCTGCAGTGGATGAGCGCAAAGTGCCCGGCCACAGCCCCCTCCCTTTAGGCTAAAATTCTCACCCAAGCTTTCCCACGGGAAGCTCTAGGACAGGAGGAAGGCGGGAAGCCCTGGGCAGGAACCACTCTGGCTGTCCAGGGGCTCCTGAAATCTTCTGGTCATCTACAAAGGGTAACAGGAAGGGAGTTAACGAGGATGGTGGGATTCGGTTGAAGGTGCCTGGTTTAGTGCTGTTAATTGTCTTATTTTTTTTTTTATATCTATATTTCTGGGAGTAAACATTTTAAATAAACGGCGTCATTGTTTACTCTGCGTTGGCTTTCATGATTCCTCTTCAGTAGCGTGGAGTGTGTCCCCAGCCCTGTGCACGTGCCCCGGAAGAGTGACCAAAGAGAGCTTCCTGCTGGGCTGGAAGGGTGCAGAGAGCCACGGGCCCGTGGGGTAGTGGCCAAGGGCTTCCCAACTAGGGCTGGACACAGTCCTGAAACACACATGGTCCTAGCTGGTTTTTGTGGGTGGGACAAAGTCTCGTAGCCCAGGCTGGCCACCTTCCCAGTGCCCTGCATATATATGTGAGGTATTCAGCCCTAGGTTAAGTGGGCTAAGTGTGGCTGGCTGGTGACATTTTGCATCTCAGTACCTGGGCAGTTAAATGAATCCTAACCTGTAGTGCTAATCTGGTTATGCCCCAGCAGTTTAATAAGCTCTCTACTTCTGAAGTTTCTTCCCTCGCTGTCTTCTCTGACCCTCTGCTTCCCCTGGCTGGTGGAAAGACAGAAGATTGACTATAAAGCATTACAGTGCAGTGTCTGAATGGAAACGGGGGGGGGGGGGCGTGCGGGGGGGGGCAGAGAAATCAGCATTTGAGTAACACATGGATAACCTTTACACAGTGCACAAAACCGTCTACAACCTGCCAGGGGCCTACCGAGTGCTGGCAGTAAAGGTGTGAGCCATCCCACCCACATATGTGTAGATTTGACCTAAGGCGTTCCAAGACTTGGGTTTTGGTTGTGAGTGAACAAGCGTTTTCTGGCTTGCTTACCTCTACCCAACCTTATGAGCAGTCTGTAGGGTGCAACCCTTCCAGGAGCACTTGTAATCAGCCTCCAAACTTCACAAAGGATCAGAGGGTGCCTGGCCCCTTCCTTTCTGCCAATTGCCCACCAGGGGGCACTGTAAGGTTAGCCTTTTATGCCACAGGAATGGAGCTTGGACTGATGTCTTGGGGGGCGGGGGGGGGGGGCTACTACATATCCTGGCTGCTATTTCCTGTAACACATGACAGTCCTGAAGTCAGGTCACTGTTCTTAATGTTTTGTAGAGGAAAGTTGTAGACAGGCGGTGAGCTCGGTCACAGGGAAGGGGCCTGGTGGGCAGACGGACCCTGAGAGGTCCCAGTTGTGTCCCCTGGCCACCTCTCAGGAGTGGCCTTGGGACAGTTCCTGCAGAGCTAAAGAGACCCCTACTTTCTACAGCAAAGGCTCTCAACTTTCCTAATGCCGAGACTCTTTAATACAGTTCCTGTGGTGACCCCCAACCATTAAAATTACATGGCTGCCTCGTAACAAATTTGCTATTGTTAACCAATTTTTAATGTCAGTATCTGTGTTTCCCAGTGGTCTGTGAAAGGGGTCATTCAGCCTCAGGGAGGTTGGGACCCACAGGCTGAGAGTCACTGTTTTACAAGTTGTCCTTGCAAGGTCTGGAGCCTGCTAGTTGCAGCTGTGTCTGGAGAGCCAGCAGCCTCCCACAGCCTCCCATTGGCAGTTTCCTTAGGATGAAGTGGGCTGTGGGGGACCTTGATCTGCCATCGAATGTTTACCCTTGTTGGGAAGGTACGAGACTCTGGTGGACTAGTGTTGGAGAGGCCCAAGACACAGCCTTATCCAGTCTCTGGACAGAGTGACCATAATTTAGAGTCAGCAAGGGTAGGCAGAGCCGAGCCTGTGATCTCCGTGTTTAAAGCTTCATTGCTCTGTGTGTGGGTTTGCTTCCATATGCAGCTGTACCATGTGTCACAGACTGCCTGGAGACCAGATGGAGAAGCCCTCTTGTGGGAGTTTATAAATCCGCTCTAATCTCTCTGGCAGATAGCAAGGGACTCCTTCACCCCGAAGCTCTAGATACTAGAATAAAAGACACACACAGCCTTCTATTCTAATATGCGTTAAGCAGCTCAGTGTCTGGGCACTTCTAAACCTCCCTGTGGCTAACACACCCTCCCCTCTGATATCCCGAAATTATTACTAAAACCTGTATTCCATCTTGGCTGCCCCGGACTCAGGCCATAATCCCTGACTCTCATGTATTGTCTGTCTGTCTTGTACTTCTCACACGTGATCCTTCTGCTTCCCCGACATGACAGGACCATTCTGAATCGCTAGGGTTCCCGTGGCCAGGAAATCTGAGGTCCTGCCTCTGTCTCCTTGCCCAGCCATTGGCTTCCAACAACTTTATTTGCCAATCAGAACCAGCTCAGCGTCTTACACATAGATATGTGGGTTCCCCATAATTTTGGGGGCCAAACTAATACAAGTAACAATAAAACCAATCCACAACAGAGCCCCTAGGACTGGAATTACTGATGGTCGCGAACTGCCGTGTGGGTCCTCTGGAAGAACGTCTGCAGACATTAACCACTGAGCCATCCCTCCATCCCCTAAGTGTTTCAAGGGAAACAGGACTCCTGGGGCTCGGTGCTAAGAAGTGCTAGGCTTGCCATTCCGGTGAAGTGCTTGTCCATCACACCAGAATGTTGCCAGAATACTGGGTTACACCCCCCCACTGTCAACATAGGTACACGCATGCCAGCCAGCACTCAAGCAGAGGCAAGGAAATTGTTAGCATTTCAGGTTTTGTGTTTGCGGGTGTACCTACATAGATGTGGTAGAACCGTCCATGAAGATGGGAATCTGTCCTGTGTGGGCCCCAGGGGTCACACTTGGTTGCCAGGCTTAATGGTCTTTACCTTTTGAGTCATCTCTTCAGCCCTTTACATAGGGAGTTCAAGGCTGGCCTGGGCAACTTGAGACCCTGTCTCCAAAGGGAAAACACAAAGCACACTTTCTGGAGGTGGAGGGTCACATAAGTGAATTTGGATTGTCAACTTATCCAAATCACCCTCACGCTGGCCAGTGTTGCTCCAAGTTGTAGCTGGTCCTGGAATAGTCTCCCTGCCCAGAGGTCTATTAGCACTGACCTTATTCTAGCATCTTACAACCAGGCTGAGCCCTTCCCAATCCAGGACATGGAGGCACAGAACCGTTAGTCAGATACGAGTCTGATGCCAAGTGGCCACTGGCTTTCACAGAATTAGCCACTCATAAGCCCAACACAAGAGGCTATTACAAAATGAAGTATCAAGTTTTAAGAAGCCACATATGTGGGTGTCTACTAGGTAGATTGTGGAAGATAGGTGCATCCGATGTCTCAAGGACCATGCTGCTAGAGCCCAGGGGCCTACAGCCAAGCTGAGCCTGCTAGGGTCCCTGCAGGAATTTGGTCAGGGACCTCAACAGAAAGAGGCAAGTCCCCCAGAAAGAGCCCTGCCAGGACAGGCAGGTGCTTTCTCCCTCCTGGGCTCAGTACTCTGGCTCTAGGGATGGATCTAGATGTACAACTAACCATCCAGGAATGCAAGCAGACATGGGAATCCTATCCTCTCTGTTATGTGTCAGGGTCCAGCCTAAGAGTAGGGGCCACAGCCACGAAGCTCTCTGCAGCATCAACTGTCATCTTGGATTCATTAAGTACAAGTGAGCAAGAAACTGCTTGTCACCGAGGCCAGAACATCAAACCCACCCCTATCCCTGAGCAGGCCTCGCCACCGAGTAGCTCAAAAGTCACCAAGTGGCTCCGCGAGGCCACCGCTGTCGTGGAAAGGAACGCAGGGCAGGAAATTTCCGCAGGACAGCTTGGGGTTAGACCCTTCACCCCTGGCTCCATCAGACTGCAAGGCCACATACACCCCCAGCTACTTACAATCCTTAGGGGTGTGATGGTCGTCACTGCTGGCTCCAGACTCTGCTCTACCCTGGACTCAAAGGATCAGAGCCACTGTTTTCAGGTTTGCCAAGGACAGTAGGAACCTACAGATGTACCCGACCCTAGAACCCCGCCGCTGTTACCAGCACCGCTTGACCCAGGCAGTGAGACTGGACACCTGCTCGAGTGGAGACTGCAGGCTATGAGAGACCAGCTGCCTGCCAGGAGGAGGCCATCTCTGCTTAGACCCTATCTGTAGGGGCGTTGGGGTGGTCCCTCCCCTTCTCCAGCCTGAGGCTCGTAGCTTAGCCACTTCAAACCCAAAGCATTTTGAGTTCAGCTATACTTGGGTTATAAATTCAGAAAGAACGGCGACTCGGGGCCCCAGCCATCGCAGGATGGGGCAGGTTCCCTCAGCAGCAATCCCTTTGCAGACAAAGTCAGGCGGCGTAAAAACATACATTCAGAATACCATGCTTTATTGGCTCTATGGCAATTTGTTTACATAGGCGCTCTTTTCCCTTTTCCCCTCCAGAAGTGTCAAGCTGGTAGATGTGAGAGACCCTAACTCCCAGCTCTCCGTCCCTTCAACCCAGTGCAACAACAACGCTCGCACCCACTACTATCTATGGCAAAGGCCATCCGTACTGGCGCGGACTGGCCGTGCCAGGGCCAGGGGTTTATGGGGTCATCTTCCACCACTTGAATGCAAATGGCACCCTGTTTATGATGGCACTGGCACAGACGTCCCCTATGTTGGCCAGGTAGCAGTCAAAATCATCAATGAAGGTGCACTTGAGACCCAGGGGCTCCAGTAATCCACACACTTTCTCTTCTAGGCAGCAGGTGCCATTGATTTTGGGCCCAAAGGGCTTGGGGATTCCAAGGTTCTTGCCCAACACGATTATCTGCAGCTGTTGAGAGTTAAGATCAAACAGGGATCAGCCCTGAAAAGCTATCCCGCCCTTCCTGGTGGGTGGGTGGGGGTTAGGGACATAGAATTGGGTTTAGGGAAAACCCACGCATCACTCCCTAGGGTTGGCCAGACTGCTAAAGCCTGTGTCTATGTAGGCATCACTCATCAAAAATCGGTCTCGGTGAAATCGGTCCATTTGCTTTAGCTTTCCAGTGTGCGCCAATGTTTCTCGGCAAATCTGATCAGCAGCTACCCTTACCACGTCTTCATCTCTAGGCTTGTTGCTCTGGCCTTGTCTGTGTCCTATATCCCAGCCAACATGTTTTCCTGGAGCCGGGCGTGGTGGCGCACACCTTTAATCCCAGCACTCGGGAGGCAGAGGCAGACAGATTTCTGAGTTCCAGGACAGTCAGGGCTAACAGAGAAACCCTGTCTCAAAAAACCAAAAAGAAAAAAAAAAAAAAAAAAAAAAAAAAAAGAATGCTTTCCCAGGGCTGGAGAGATGGCTCAATGGTTAAGAGCACAGACTGCTTTTCCAAAGGTCACGAGTTCAATTCCCAGCAACCACAAGGCAGCTCACAACCATCTGTAATGGGATCTGATGCCCTCTTCTGGTATGTCTGAAGAGGGCAATGGTGTACCCAAATCTTTGGGGGAAAAAATACTAAAAAAAAAAAAACAAAAAAAAAAACAAGAAAACCTTCCTGGGGTGGAGAGATGTCTCTCAACAATCAAGAGCACCGACTGCTTTTCCAGAGGACCTGGAGCTCAATTCCCAGCAACCACGTGGTGGCTCACATCTATCTATCATGTGCTCTGGCAGGCAGCTGTGGATACATACAGGTAACCGCACTCAAATAAATCTAAAATAAAAATAAAAATCTGTTCCCTCATGCTCAGCTCGGTTCATTGATGGTCTTTAACCCCTGCACAGCAGCTTTGGTACTAAGCACATGAACCTGGGGGCCACACCCATCCAATACAGTCTCGAACTATCCAGGGCCAGCAAGGCACCCAGCAGTGTGGGCTAAGCAGGCATGCCCAGGGGTCCTCACCATGTCGGGGAAGTACGGCCTCGCGAAGAGTTTGGTGCTCTGCTGGTTGGAGGGGACATTCGTCAGCTGCTCCAGGCAGAAGAGCTGCGGGATCAGGATGATGTCCTTGTCCTCCAATCCCAGTTCTGTCTTCAGGAGGGTGCGGTTCAGGCTGATACACTTCTGCAGAACAGGGAAGTGGGGAGGGACAGTAGCGGGACTGAACAGATCCCGAAGGAGCCGCTTGTGTCTACACAAATCCAGAAAGGTCCCAGAGAACCATTTGGCTCAAATCTTGTGAGCCAGGAGTTCTGCAGGGCTGTGGGAGCCTTCCCTTATAGCAGGCCTAAGGTGGAGTGAATTCAGAGAAAAGGCTGGCGTGCAAGAGGCCAGCATCCCTGACTAGTCTTTGCTGGACAGCCACCAGTGTCACAAGGCGCCTTCATCCCTCAGATGAACAGACTTGGGGCTGGGAGGCAGACGGCAGCCTTCAGACCCCAGGTTCTTCCTTTGGGGATCTAAAGTAGCCACTCTCGCCTGCTCAACACACCCGTGGGGCACTTCCCTGCTAATAGCATCACCCTTGGACCCAACGTCAAGGCTCACCCTGGCCCTATACCCCAGCAGGTACCAACCCTGCCAGGGCAGGTGGCACCATGCACAGCGGTATAGTCTATGTCATAAGGACCCAATAAACAGCACCCCCCTGCACCCCTGAAGTCCATGTATCTGGGGCTGGCGGCTGTTCCCACCCCCCAGTAGGATCAAAATCCCCCCTGCAAGTCTGGCAGTGCCAATGCCTTAGTGGGGACAGCCCTGCACCCCAGGCTTCATGGGGACAGCCCCGCGCCCCAGGCCATTACCTCAACATAGGTGTTCTGCTCTCGAAAACTCTTGTCAGCCAGGATTTGGGAAATAGTTTTGCTCTCCCTCCCTGTGGAAAGAGACAGGACAGATCAGTGACCAGCTTGACTCAGCAACTGAGTCTAGTGACTTGAATCTGGTGCTGAACACACTATTCAACACCAGAAAGCCCAGACCCGGGCTCGAGGGAAACAAGCTCGGAGTAAGTCAGAATGGTGACATCAGCCTCCACTCAGCTGGGCAGCGGTATGGCGCTACCCACCTAAGTGTGTATCGGGACCCTTCTACACGTGGGCAACAGCTCAAACTTTGTTCCTTGGGTGCCAGCTCCGAGGTGACATGTGCAGCCTTTGCCTTCTGGTTTGTTTCCCCATGACCTTCTGTCACTGTGACAACTAGGCCCTACCACAGACTTGCTATGGAGTTGAGAGGGGTAGGTTGGCTCCAGTCTCTAACCCAGGTCTAGAGAACCTACCAATGGCCCCACCTCTCCTTTCTGGGGCAGGTCTTTGTCCCCCCAAGTTCCCATCACATTTCTGTCAGGTGGCCCAGGGCACACCACCTCTGCCAGTCCCCTTGTGTTTAGGGGGAGGAATATTCCCTTAAGGGAGACCTGAACATGCTCGTGCCACACACTAAGCCCAGTGGCCCCTCACGCAGGCCACACAGCATCACCAGCTGGGGATATTGAAGCCACTTTACTGTGGCCCATTGCTTCAGGGCTGCCTGGACACTAGGGTGCCCCTCCGGGTGTAAGGTGTCCCAACAATGGCCATGCTATCCGCTCTTAGGATTCCGTGCCCTCTCTACCAGAGATGACAAATGCAGACTTAACAGTGGCTGTCAACCTCTGGGTCGCAACCAAAAGACATTGGAAAAACATTTACTGTAAAAGTCATAACAATAGCAAGGTTACAGTTATGAAGCAGCAATCAATGAAAAGGATTTTATGGTCGGGGGTCACCACGACATGGGGAGCTGTATTAAAGGGTCGCAGCGTTAGGAAAGTTGAGAACCACTGTTCTAGTGGGTACTAGGTGGTCAGGTAGTGGTGGCACACACCTTTCTCGGGAGGCAGAGGCAGGTGGATCATGAGTTCAAGGCCAGCCTGGTCTACAGAGTGCGTTCCAGGACAGCCATGATTCCACAGCGAGACTCTGTCTTGAGGTGGGGAAGGAGGGCACTAGGCGGGAGTCACCTTACCATTAGAAAGGAGCTGTTCTGCTCCAATGTCTTCAAACAGGGTCACGTTCCCATAGCCTTCCTTCTGCTTCTGTTCGAACAGCTCAAAGCAGGCACTGGGGCTGGCCAGCAGCAGGCGGAAGTCCTGGGATAGGAGGCCACAGTCACTCCCCTGCTGTGGGAGTCCCTGGGGCCTCCAGCGGATGCACCCTCTCCGGCTCTAACACCAACCTTCTGGTCGTTGTTTTTATCATTGGTAGGGACAAAGCACATGAATTGATCCATGTGACCGGTCATCAGCCAGTCCGAGAAGAGTTCCACAGGGGCCTGCACCTGCTGGGCATACACGAATTCTCGCAGGCCCTTGTTCATGTCCCGGCCCTCAGAGCTGGAAGGGAAAATGGAGACGCCTTTGAGATGCTGTGGCTTGCGCACTGACAACTGAGCCACCTCTTTGGTGGACTTCATTGGACTGCTCTTGCCAACGAATAGGGTGGCTTTAGAAAGATTCCTTATTCTGGGCCAATGAACTGGCTCAGAAGATAAACGCTGGTTGCCAAGCCTGGAAACCCATACTGAATCCCTAGGAACCTCATAGTAGAGGGCAGACTCCTGAGAGTTGAGCTCAGCATGTACTGTGGGGATTCTCATCCACAGGAATAAAGCTTTAAAAAGTGGGGGTGGCCCTGTGACCTAGAGTAAGCCCAATCACGTGATCCTAATGACTGAGCCCAGGGATATGGGATAACTGGTTTGGGAGTTATACTGCTCCCACCCAACCCCCCACCTTTGAGTCCTGTCTTCCTGGGCCAACAGCTGTTGGATTTAAACTAGAGAATCAGGGATGGAGAGATGGCTCAGAGGTTAAGAGCACTAGCTACTTTTCCAGAGGTCCCGAGTTTAATTCCAAGCATCCACATGTTGGCTGGAAACCATCTGTAGTGAGACTTGGCGCCCCCTTCTGGCCTGCAGGCAAACATGCCGTACAGAACACTGTACACATATAATACTATGCCATGTCCCTAGCCCCCCACTCTCAAGTGCCCTTCAGTTTCAAGAAGGATGCAGAACAGATCTGCTCTCAGGGGAATCCAAGAGTTACTGGAACCAGGGTGACGGTCTTTTTCCTTTAAGGCACCTGGGTCACCTGCCCTCTGGTGTCTCTGCTCACCTGGGGTAAAAGCTGGGTCACCTGCCCTCTGGTGTCTCTGATCACCTGGGGTAAAAGCTGGGTCACCTGCCCTCTGGTGTCTCTGCTCACCTGGGGTAAAAGCTGGGTCACCTGCCCTCTGGTGTCTCTGCTCACCTGGGGTAAAAGCTGGGTCACCTGCCCTCTGGTGTCTCTGCTCACCTGGGGTAAAAGCTGCCACCAATGAGGACCCTCCCTAGAGGGTAGTCTTTGCCCTGAGCCTTGACAGGCGGAGATACCATCAGGTTCCCGATGGAATCCAGGCTAGCCACCCGGTGGTCCTCAGTTTGTCGGATCAGGTAGCCAGAGCCAGGGGTCTAGGAGGAGAGCCGGCGAGGGGGGGGAGGGGCATTACCTGGGAGGGGCTGGATGTAGGATCCATCACACCACTGACTGTCGGGGGACTTATACACCTCCCCTTCCCCTCAGACCACCTGGGTCCTCCTCCACTCCCCACCCACGCCCCTTCCCCCATCCAACATCCCAGCAACCCTGGCTCTGAACACCAGGCCTGAGAAGTTGACTATATTCCGAAGCTATCCCAGCTCCACACCAGTGTGTATTTCATGGGGAAGTCTTCCAGCTTGGAAACCCTTGGGGTGTCAAGGATCAATGACACCGTCTTGTGAGGAGCCTGAGTATAGCAGAAAGCCATCTCGTCCTGGGGGGGGGGGGGAAGACAGGAAGATGGAGATTAAATTCTCTCCATCTGCTGCAGGCTCTCTGGGAGCAGCCAAAGACACTAAAGAGAAGCTTTGAAGCCAGCGCCTGCTCAGCCCTCAAAGCTTTACCCAGAGGCTTTGCTCAACTTGACACTCCACCTTCTGGCTTAAGACTGAGAATCCATGGTCTCCCAAGCCACTGTCAGGCCTGCCAGCTCTACTTACAAACCAAGTTGATTTCTGGTATCTGCCAGCAGGCAGTCACTATGACCTCTGACTTGCCCTGTGGCTTCTAGCAGATCTCCCACAACCAGAGCTCCTTGAATCTCAGCTAAGGGACTGTTTGGGGTGGGGCGGGGCGGGGCGGGGCAGGGGAGGGTGTAGACGGGAGGCCCTTTAAGAGCAAGTCTCACGTGGTGGTGCATGCCTTTAATCCTAGCACTGGGGAGGCACAGGCAGGTGGATTTCCGAGTTCGAGGCCAGCCTGGTCTACAAAGTGAGTTTGCAGGACAGCCAAGGCTATACAGACAAACCCTGTCTCGAAAAACAAAACAGAACAAAACAAAACGAAGCAAGTCTCACATAGTCTTTACACTTGCTGACAAGGATACGCTGGCTTTGGATTCGTGCTGGGATTAGAAGTCTGTGCCACCCCCACACCCCAGTCTACACAGTGCTGGGGACTGAACTTGGGACTCTACTAGGCAAGCACTGAGTTACATCCCTGGCCCTTGACCTTTCAACTCTGGCTTGTACCTTTAAAGTGTCGCCCCCACCTTGCTTTGTGTTGGCTTCTGTACTTTGCTGGAAGGGTCTTTTTTTTTTTTTTTTTTTTTTTTTTTTTTTTTTTTTTTTGGTTTTTCGAGGCAGGGTTTCTCTATATAGCCCTGGCTGTCCTGGAACTCGCTTTGTAGACCAGGCTGACCTCGAACTCGGAAATCCGCCTGCCTCTGCCTCCCAAGTGCTGGGATTAAAGGCGTGCGCCACCACGCCCGGCTTGGAAGGGTCTTAACCCACGGTGCAACTCCTAACTGTGTCCAATTAACTCCTCGTTCCCCCACGCACACCTCCAGGTCAATAGCTCTACCGCTTGAAGCGCTGGTGGCTCCCAGCCCAGCCCCAACAATGGCTGGCTTATGACCCCATTGGTTTGCCTCCTCAGCTACCCAAGTGACCTAATAAAGGCTCTTCTGTCTGTCTCCCTTTCAACACTCCAGCTCAGCCCTGGCTGGAGTGAAGGCATCTGTCCTTATCTCGAGCCCCTGGTGGTACAACAGCCTTTAGTGAGTGCTCAGATGTTCTTGGAGCCACAGAACCAAAGCCAAGCCAGCGTTGATCCCGACATCCCACGTACCCCGGCTCCAGCATCTGCAGCGGAGCTCTCAGCTGTAATGTTACAACATCTGGAAAGGTTATCCTTGACAGGCAAGCATGCCTCAGTGGTATGCTGGCTCACTGTCAAGGTCATTTTGTGGCACATGCCAAGCCTTCCTGCCCCGTCCCCCCATGGCTAGATCATCCCAGGTGGGTGTCACTTACCTGGAGCCACTTGCTCTGGCGGTTGGGGTCCTCATAGACCTTTACCACCTGCACTTTGCTCTTCTCGCTCAGCTTGGTCACTGAGTCCACAAAGCCTTGCAGCTGTAGCTCCCTGCCACCACCAAGAAGCCCACTGTGATTTCAAGGTCCTCAAAACAGTCCTACTCCCTGTCCCAGGGGGAAGGCGAGGGAAGGAGCAACACCTGTCCTCTTACCTCAGCAGGAGTCACTGGCTTAGACTTTTTTTGCCTAGACCATGCTAGACCATGGCTGGTGATGGCCCAACCCTGCTCACACCTTTTGATCACCTCTGTGCATTCTCTTTTTCTATGCTAGTATGAGCTCCTCTGCTCAAACTTTTTTTGTTTTTTGTTTTTTGTTTTTTGTTTTTTGTTTTTTTTTGAGACAGGGTTTCTCTGTAGCCCTGGCAGTCCTGGAACTCACTTTGTAGACCAGGCTGGCCTCGAACTCAGAAAACCCACTACCTCTGCGTCCCAGGTGCTGGGATTAAAGGTGTGCACCACCACTGCCCGGCTTTTTTTTTTTTTTAAGGTTTTTTCATTACTATGTAGTGACCTGGGACTTTCTATGGAGACTGGCCTGCCTCTTGTCTCCTGAGTGCTGGGATTTCTACACCTGGAAAATATTTTATGTATATGAATACACTGTAGCTGTCTTTGACACACCAGAAGAGGGCATCAGATAGTTGTGAGCCAACATGTGGTTGCTGGGAATTGAACTCAGGACCTCTAGAAGAGCAGCCAATGCTCTTAACCGCTGAGCCATCTCTCCAGCCTGGGATTTTATGTTTTCATACAGAGCACCAGCACTTACAGATCCACAGTGGATGTCCATGCCTTGGGCACATAGTGAGGCCCGAGGTTGATATCAAGACATCCAGTTATACAGACTGGACCCTTAAGGGTTGACTGCACTGATGAGTCACGACTGGAAGTGTCCCCACAACTGGTGGGGACTCTAGTTCAGGCCCAACATTGATGCTGACATCGGATGCAACTCTCCAAAGACTTTGAGCCTCCTGGCTGGCCTGGGGGGAGGAGGGAGAGGGAGGAGGGAGATGCTAGTGATACACACTTCTTAGGTGCTCTTACCTGCACAGGTAAACCTCTAGAGGCATCTGGGTGCTGGGCATGAAGATATAAGGTGCCACCCGGAACATCACTGTATCCTTATAGAGCGGAATCTCTGGGATGCACTGCAGTGGAGGATGGGATTTTCATCATGACCTGGCTCCATTGGTCACCTTTCCCTTTGCACCCCGCTGTTCATCTGAGCCTGCTTTCTGTTAACACCCCCAGCTGTACCGAGAGCTTCAGTGTCCTGCCTAAGCACCGTGGCTCTCGCTCCACCAAGCCCAGGGACTCTGGCTGGCCCAGCGGCATACCTCGTCGTGAGCCTTTTCTACTAGGGAGAGTGACAAGGAGATCAGGCCCGAGAAGCTGGGAGATGGGAATTCCGTGGCTTCTACGTAGAAAGCCTCTTTCCTACGGTTCTCAAAGGTAGGCAGGAGATAGACAGGCTTGTTGGGTCCCACCACCAGTTCATACGCAGAGGAGCCTCCTGGGATAGATAAAAAGGAGCATGACCGCTCTTGCTCTCTTACTCTTGCCCCCTTGCTCCCTCTCTCCACATGGTCATGGCTAGCCTCTACTTCTCTACTCTCCTACTTTCTCTGCCTCTACTACTCTTAACTCTCCTCCCCATGCCCTAAATAAACTATTCTCTACTAAAAATAAATAGAAAAAAATGGAGGGTGACCAGGTGTGAAGCTTTGTGATTGATATCGCCGTCCCAACAGGCGAGCACAGCAGTCTTGCCATCCATCTTGACGTGGGAGTGGAGATCGGAGCCCAGGGCTCGGGGACTGTCAGCTGTTAAGAGCCACTCAGCACACCAGCACACGATACATGTTTGCATGTGTGCACACAGGCAAGTGGAGGCCGAAAGGTGGCATCTTCAGGCCACCACTGGCCCAGGAACTTGCCTATTCGACTAGAGTGGCCGATGAGCAATCAAGGTTGCTGACAACGCCCTCCCCAGCTCTGGGGTTCTAGATGCATGCCACCCCTCACCTAGACTTCAGCGTGTGCTGGGATCTGAACTCTGGGAATTCATGGTACATGTCAAGTGCTTACCCCAGCCTCAGTACCAACATGACTTAAAGGCTTAGGATGGACACGGTGGGAGTCGGGGCTCAGAGCCCACACTCAAGTGTTGAGTCTGAGCAACACTTCGAGTCTATTTGTTTACTTTAATTTTTTTTTTTCAAGACAGTTTCTCTGTGTAGCCCTAGCTGTCCTAGAACTCTCTGTAGACCAGGCTTGGCCTTGAACTCCGAAATCCACCTGCCTCTGCCTCCCAAGTGCTGCTGTGATTAAAGGCATGAGCCACCACTGCCCGGCGCCATTTTGAGTTTTAATCTTCTGAAAGTTTCACTGAAGTGAGGTCTTAGCTAAGAAGGTGGCTCCAGGCTAGAGAGGATGGTGTCGGTGGTTAACACTGACCACACACCTTCCAGAGGACCCAGGTTAAAGTCCTAGCACCTACATAGATTGCAGGCTCACAACCATCTAACCAGGAATTCCCAACCCTCTATTCTGGGCCTCTGCAGGCTCACACAGTGCCCAGACAAGCACATAGGCAAGACACCCACACACAAATTTAAGTTTGTTTTATAAGGGATCCTCCTAGGAGGCGTTATCTTGGGGATGTCATCTCTATAGGGTGTGCTATCAGCTCAAATGCATTTGTCCTTTCCCAGCTATGAGGCTAGGCATCATTCAAATGGACTGGATAACCCATAGCGTGTATAAACCTACTCTCGGGTCAAGGTGGAAGCCAGATAAGCCTTTGCAACACACAGATCTGGCCCCACAGCCTGTGATCTGTGACTGTAGCTTCTTCTGGGAACCCTGTTAGAGGAAGTACTGGGCCCACCACCTGGCCGGCATGCGGAGGTAGTATAGGGCTGGGACTTACTCTGAGACCAGTAGACTCTTGTCTTCTTCGCCTCTTCTTCGGAGGTATGTAGGATCAACTGGTAATTCTGTAGGATGCTGGTGGGGCCCTCCACAGTTACATTCATCTGAGACAGGTTCTGTATTTCTGGGCAAAAGGATGGACAGACTCAGGCCAGTCACCAGGATGGGATAGGGATGGAAATGGTATGGAGTCCTGGTTGCCCAGGCTGGGATGATAGGTATAAGCTATAATCTTTAAGGCTTATCTCTCTGGTCCTGGGACACTCCATGGTCAGGGTCCCCCACTCCATCTATGGAATCAGGAGTTCTTACCACCTTGTGAGGTCAAATGCCCCATCTCTACCTCCCAGGTGGCAGGCGACTCAGCCAGGAGATGACGGCTTATTATCTGACATTAAGACTCTGCACGGGAGCAGAGGATGTGGCTTAGCTGGTACTGGGCTTGCCTGGCATGCAGAGCCCTTGGGGGTACAATCCCTAGCACTCTGTAAGCCGGGTGTGGCGAAACACACCGTTGTAATTCAGGAGGTAGATACAGAAGTTCAAGGCCAGCCTGGGCTATGGGAGACCACTGTCTCAAACACACGTGTTAAGAGCAGAAAGTTGGTTCAGTGGTTAAGCGCACTTGCTGCTCTTTCAAAGGCTCTAGGTTTGGCTCCCAGCATCAGCTTCACGTAGCTTACAACTAACCAACCTTCAGTTTCAGGAGTTCTGCTACTCTATGTGAGCATGTGTACGCTGCAGCTAATCTCATGTATACACACATATGCAATGAATAATTGTGTTTGGCTTTTTTGGGGGATGTCGGGGGTGCAGTTCTTGAGACAGGGTTTCTGTGTAGCCCTGGCTGTCCTGAAATTTGCTTTGTAAGACCAGGCTGGCCTTGAACTCCATATCTCCCAGCCTCTGCCTCCCAAGTGCTGAGACTAAAGGCGTGTGATACCCAGATGCCTGGCTATGAACAGCTTAACACTTAAAAAAAAAGATTATATATATATACACACACATATATATGTGGGCACTGTAGATGTTTACAGACACACAAGAGGGCATCGGATCCCTTTACAGATGGTTGTGAGCCACCATGTGGTTGCTGGGAATTGAACTCAGGACCTCTGGAAGAGTAGTCAGTACTCTTAACCACTGAGCCACCTCTCCAGGCCCCATATAAACAGCACTTTTTTTTTTTGGTTTTTGAGACAGGGTTTCTCTGTGTAGCTCTGGCTGTCCTGGAACTCACTCTGTAGACCAGGCTGGCCTCGAACTCAGAAATCCACCTGCCTCTGCCTCCCGAGTGCTGGGATTAAAGGCATGCGCCACCATGCCCAGCTATGAACAGCACTCTTAAAAGCTACACACAGGGGCCTGGAGAGATGGCTCAGCGGTTAAGATCACTGACTGCTCTTCCAAAGGTCCATAGTTCAAATACCAGCAACCACATGGTGGCTCACAACCATCCGTAAGGAGATCTGACACCCTTTTCTGGTGTGTCTGAAGACAGCTACAGTGTACTTAGGTGTAACAAATAAATCTTTTTTAAAAAAAAGCTACATACACATCTCTGTATGAAGCTGTATGGACTCTCATCACACAGCTTCAAGGCATAAAATCCTTAGATATGCCAGCAATGCCAGCCAGGGCCTTTGTACATTGTAAGCAAATGCTTTTCTAGGGAGCAACCCCACCCCCTCAAAATCTAAAATAAAAAGACTCGGTCATCCACAAGGAAATCAGCCATGATCTGCGTGTGTGCCAAGGGGTGGCCAGAGTTTGAGAGAAGTGGGAACACATCAAGGGCACATACCTCTGGGGCCCTCCTGAAAGGACTGTTCATCAGGCTGGCCCACAGCATTAGGGCTACAATTCACAAGCAGGATGGCTCCCCAGCCGTTCATACCCCACATCCATTTTTTCTGCAAGTGACAAGGACATTGAGGTAGGAAAGTCAAGCCAACCCTCTGCCTCTCATATTCAGCTTTGTCATCACAGGCCCTGGGGACTCTGGGGAGCCAGGGGACACAGATTGAGAAAGATGACCTGTGGGAACAGAAGGCTATCGGATGGATGAAAAGCCAAATAAAGGTAGCAGGTTGCTTTTGTTTCTCGAATGCAGGGACAGAGGCACGCTGCAAGGGTCATGTCCCACCAGAGGTCCAGAGATGGCAGCTGGCAGCTATAACTGGCTACTAACCAAGCCCATGCCTCTGGACACCTGGCTAGTTTTGGTTGGTTTTGAGACAGTCTGGCTATGTAAAAGCCAGGGATGGCACTAAACTCTCCATCCTGCATCAGACATCCAGGAACAGGGAGGAATGACAGGCAGCTGCCACCACATCTGACTCCATTTTGTTTTGAGACCATATCGTATCTACTATATAGCCAAGGGGGCTTGGAATTCCCTATGTACATCTGAGAATGGTCTTCAAACCCCAGTCTTCCAGCTTTTATTTCTGGGACGCTGGGATTAAAAGAACACATACATACCATACACACTAGGCTAAGTACACATGCATGCACACACTATAGTACACCTTGCTAGCATGCAGGCAGATCTATACACCATGCCTTGCTAGGCTCATACCCACACCTTGCTAGGCACCCACACATACACACACCCCTTGCTAGGTGCACACAACCTAGCTGTTTTTCAGTAGATCACAAGTTTACTTCATCGACCCCGATTTGTGGTATATAGTGGAGAGACTTGGATATCCCAACAGTCAGATAAACACAGGCTGAGGCCTAGGGATGGCTCCCCTAGGTCCTGCACCCTCCCTTGACCAGGCAGCCTCACCTTAGCTTGCTTATCACTTGGCATGTCCAGTTGTCCATCTCGATAGATGTCTGCCTCCAGGGAGATCTCTGAAAGGGAAGGAAGGGTCTCAGAACCTGGCCTGCTAACGGCGCCCTCAAAGCTCTGGCGACCCTTGCCTGACCTGGTTGGTAAAAAGCCTAACTGAGGTATCTTACTGTCAAGCATTGGACTGAAGAGATGGACTGGAGACACACAGGAAGAAGGCATCAGATCTCATTACAGATGGTTGTGAGCCCCACCATGTGGGTGCTGGGAACTGAATCAGGACCTCAGAAAGCATCCAGTGCTCTTACCCACTGAGCCATCTCTCCAGCCCCGCCAAGATAAATGTTTTAAGTGTACAATTTTATATTGGGCTGTAGCCATAGCTGTGCTGGGCCACAGGTTGGACACGCTGGTTAGAGGCAGTGTCGTCAGAGGCAGGTGGATTCTCATGAGTAAGTCAGGGAGGGAGCCATCCACAGTGGCCACCTGATTCTTACAAAGCAGCTTCAAGATGGGGCTGGAGAGAGAGAGAGCTCAGCTGTTGGCCCTTACTGCTCTCTCCCAGAGGATTGGAGTTTCCTTCCTGGCATGCCGTGGCTTGTGTCTCATAACTACCTGTACCTCTAAGTCCCAGCGCATCTGATGTCTTTCCCCTGGCTACACACACACACACACACACACACACATTTACGAGATGACATAGCAGTGGACCAGACCCAGCAGCAATGAGAATGAGGAAGTGGGGGCAGGTGACTCAAGTTCTGGTTGTTTCTAAGTGAGTGAACGTCAAGGGAACAGGCGCGTGGATATCATCTCAGGGCCAATAGAAAGCATCTTCTACACAAGGAGCCTCTTCCTTGCTTCACAAGACCTGCCCTGCTCTCCAGAGGAACGCCGGGTGGGTCTCAGCTCCTAGAGGGAAGACTCACCGATGCCGGTGAGAAACAGCACAGCTGTGGCCGTGGGGACTTCTTGGTCAGGACAGAAGTAGGAGACCAGCACCTGTGGAGACAGCCCAGAGCCATAGACTGGGTGTAAGCATGTGACCCTGCTTTGTGTTTCAGCATCTAATCTTCCAGTGACCCACTATGAGCTGACCCAGGGGCCATAGCCACTTAGGACGTCTAGGAGGGTGTCTTGCCAGGTGGTGCACACTTTTAATCCCAGTCATTAGGAGGCAGGGGTAGGAGGATCGTGGGAGTTCGAGGCCAGCCTGGTTTACAAAGGGAGTTCTAGGATGGCCAGGGCTACACAGAGAAACCCCGTCTCAAAACCCAACAAAAGCAGTTGTCGCTCACTAAAGTCGTTTGCCCTGGCTTGGAGCTGGCTCTGTAGCTCAGGTTAGGACCTCCAACTGCTGACCCTCCTCCTGGTTAATTGGGCTTAATAGGTATGCACTGCTCAGCTCAGGGTACAACACTGGTTCTGGCCCGACTCAAGGTACAGTGCTTACCCAAGTGAGCCACTCGCTGAAGGAAACTGCCTTCCGCCGACACATAGATGGGCAGGTTCCGCCCACTCACCATCCCTTAACTGCCTCTCTCTCCCTGCCCACAGACAGCTGCAGCTGGGTCTGCCTTGGGTAGGCAGGCCTGTTGCCAATGGCCTTCAGCTAGGCTTGCCAGCTTCCACATTGAGATCACCTGGGTAGGTTAAAGGTTACCCCTCTCCCCTCCATGGCTCACCTTGTCTTCATCCACAGTGGGGCTGGGCGCCACCATCCTCACCAATGCCACTGTGGGATGGTTCATTGACCTCCAGACCACAGTGTCCTCTTTGCCAGCGATGACGGAGCTAGAGATGTGGATCAAGATCCTGGGGGAACCACGGATGGTGAAAGACTTGCACTTGTCTGGTGCACACCTGGTTTGAAGGAGACAATACAGGTTAGAAGACTCACCAACCGATGAGGCGACAGGGTTCCAGGACAGCCCCCGATCTGGAGTCTGCATCCATCTTACGGAATTGAGGAGAGTTGTCAGTGAAGCTTGTGGGGGGGGGGGCGGGCGCTAACGTCTTCAGCCTCTCTTACCATCTCGACCCCCAGGACCTCCACGCCTTTGATGGATGTCCCACCCCAACCTCCCGCTCCCCCAAAGCCTCCTTGTGAGGATCACATCTTCATTTTACATACAAGCCTCAGCTTCACAGTCATGGAGTGAGCAGATGCCAGAACCGTAAGACACAACCCCCGCCTACTCAAGGACACCTTCGAAGCTAACAGGGATCTTGCAAGAGGCAGAGAAAGCTGTAAGTCAGTATCCCGAGCTGGGATGGGAGGGCTCTCAGAGACCAAGCCAGATTTCCTTGGGGTCGGTCAGTTCAGCTGAGAGCGCTAACCTCGGACTTCTGGGCACAGGGACTCTGCCCAGACCCTCCCTTCTCATTACCCCTACAGACACCCGCTAAGCCTTACTTGCTGATGTCCAAGGTGATTTCCATGCCTACCATGCAGAGGGCATGGGTGGGATTGACCAGAGACAGGCTGAGTGAGTTCTGAAAAGACATGGCTGGGCTTACCAAGCTAGCCACTGTCAGCAGTCCTTACCCACCAGAGTAATTGCCTAGGACGGTGGGGCTTCCTGGCCTTCCTCTTTAGTAGAGGTAAGGACCACCCCAGCCCGCCCCCTTGTTAAGGGTTCACAGGTGAGCCTGGAGGAGGAGGAAGAGGAGAAGGAGGTAGGGGGAAGGGTGAAGGGAGAGATCCTTCTACTCAGCATCAAAGTTTTAGCAGCTGCTGCCTGTAGACCCTGCAGCCCTAGGAAATTGGAGTCTAACAGCTTGGGGCTCTGCCCTTCCCACTGGTCTGGGTGCTACATCTCAAGATTATGGGGGAGTCTTGGTTCTAGGACAGTAGCTCTCAACCTGTTTTGGCCTCAAGGCTGGGATGGTGGTGGTGTCACACATCAGATATCCTGCATATTATGATTCATAACAGTAGCAAAATCACAGTTATGAGGTAGCAACGAAATAAGCTTATGGTTGGGGGTCACCACCTGTATTAAAGGGTTGCAGCACTAAGAAGGTTGAGGACCACTGTTCTAGGATGTGTGCTTCTTGGCAGCTAGTGGGGGTACTTGGTAAAGTGCTATGCTCACAGAAGTGTCAGGAAGCTATAGCTAGCTCTGCAAATCCCTGATCCTGGCAGGCAATCTGCATCCTTTTCCCGGGTGATAACGATGATAAGCCAGTCAGTCACAGCTGTGTCTCTTGTTAGCATCAGGGCGGGTAGGGTGGGGGATGGGCAGCAGGAGCTGGTGCATGGGCTAGACCTGTGCAGCCTGGCTTACAGCTGTTATCCCTTTAGGCTGACCTCTGACCTTCACATGTGCACTGTGGTGTGAGAACACACACACACACACACACGAAGCAGAAAGGAAATTGTATATCTACTGTGCAGTTCAAAACTGCTAAAATGGGGGGGGTCAGCATTCTCGTGCCCTGTGGAGTCGCTGAGATGACACATACATCTTTGAGGTTCATGGTCTCTTCAGTATTGGCATTCCTAGATCAGACTACAAAGCCACACATGGTAGTCCCTGCCTGTCACCTGTTCAGCACCCACACTGAGGCAGGAGGATTTCTGTGAGTTTGAGACCAGCCTGGGTTTCAGAATGATGCTCTGTTTCAAAAAGCCGCCAAATTCTGTATTGCATTCCATAGTATATGTATGTGTTGTCAGGGGGGAAAAAAAGATCCAGCTGAGGTAGGCTAGCCTGTGATTACCGAGTGACTTCAAGTCTAGATTGGTCAATTTAACAAGACTGTGCCAATGTTCTGAAAAGGGGATAGGTGGGAGCATAGCTCCTTGGTAGAGAACTATCTGCCTCCACGTCCCTGTTATTTGCTCATTAAGAGCCGAGCATGGTGGCTCACGTCTGCAATCCCAGAACTGGGTAGATGGAGGCAGGAGGAACAAGAATAGGGAGCCAGCCTAGGTTAATTAAGGAGATTCTGTATGGAAACTTCATATTTCCCAGAAGACCTTGGTGCAGGGCACAGCCTAGAGAGAGCAGCCTCCATTACTCTCTTTCTCCATTCTACTGGCCTCTCAGAGAAGGAGCTAGCTCCCAGCCGCCTCAGAGGTGCATACCTGCATCCACGCACCCAGGAGGCTCAAGCGGGAAGATGGTTACCCAAGTCTGAGGGCAGCCTTGGCTAAAAAAGGAGTTTCAGACAGACTAGGGCTTCTAGGAAGACCCTGTCTCAATCAATCAATCAATCAATCAATCAATCAATCAATCAATCAATCCGAAGCTGGAAGAGGCAGAGAGGAGCTCTCTTGGGGGACCTGGAGAGGGAAGGGAACAGCCACCCAGCTACTCAGCTTCCCGCCAAGTAAAATTGCTTTGGTCCCAGTATGAGAAACTGGGTCCCTTCCTGGGGTTTAGGAACACCTGGTCTGTGGAACACCTGGTCTGTGGCATTTACCACGTCTGTCTCAGAGCACTCTTAGGCAGTCTCTGAGGGAGGGGGATGAAGGGAATTTTTGGCTTGATGAGGTTAAAGAAAAGTCAGGACTGGCCAGGTAGCTCAGTGGGTTAAAGACGTTCACCACTGAGCCCGATGTGCAGAGCACGCATGGTGGAAGGAGGAAAGTGAGTCTCACAAGCTGTCCTCTGATCTCCACATGTGCACTGTGGTCTCTCTCTCTCTCTCTCTCTCTCTCTCTCTCTCTCTCTCTCTCTCTCTCTCTCTCTCTCTCTCACAGTAGGGCATGGTGGCCACACTTCTAGTCCCAGTACTTGGGAGGCAAAGGCAAGTAGCATGTGTGACACACCAGCGCCACCCAGTGCATGCCTGTGGCAGTCAAAGGACAGCTTTGTAGAGGCAGGTCTCTCTCCCCACCTTTACTCAGGTCCTGGGGACCAGCCTTGGCTCACCATTGGTTTCATGGCAAGTGCCTTTCCCCACTGAGCCATCTCACTGGCCTGAGGAACGTGTTTCTATTTACTCATTTTAATTAAACGTTAATTAATTGTCTCTGGATCTCACTGTGTAGACCTGTTAGCCTGAACTCAATATATAGACCAGCTTGGTCTTGAATTCACAGAGATCCACCTGCCTCTGTCTCCGGAGGGTGGGAGTTAAGGGTGTGTGTCATCACCTTAGGCTCCAAGGAATTTGTGTGTGTGTGGGGGGGGTTGTTTGTTTGTTTGTTTGTTTGTTTGTTTTTTGAGACAGGGTTTCTCCGTGTAGCCCTGGCTGTCCTGGAACTCACTCTGTAGATTAGGCTGGCCTCGAACTCAGAAATCTGCCTGCCTCTGCCTCCCGAGTTATACCTAAGTACACTGTAGCTGTCTTCAGATGCACCAGAAGAGAGCGTCACAGATAGTTGTGAGCCACCATGTGGTTACTGGGATTTGAACTCAGGAACTTTGGAAGAGCAGTCGGTGCTCTTAACCACTGAGCCATCTCACAAGCCCTTTTTTTTTCTTAAGATTTATTTATTATATGTAAGTACACTGTAGCTGTCTTCAGACACGCCAGAAAAGGGAGTCAGATCTCGTTACAGATGGTTGTGAGCCACCATGTGGTTGCTGGGATTTGAACTCATGACCTGCAGTCAATGCTCTTACCCGCTGAGCCATCTTGCCAGCCGTGGTTTGTTTTTTTTTTTTAATTTTTATTAAATATATATAAAGAGAGAGACACATACGGCAGAGTAAATAAGTCAAAAGAGCTGCCAGCCATAGTTGAAGCTTTTTCACCTCATTGGTGCTTTGAAATTGATTCCAATGTGCTTTGCGGAGGGTGGGGCTGGGGGTGTGGAACTCCGTGGTAAACTAAAGATACAAAACTACATCTTTATTGCAGCATCTCTAAGCAGAGCTGAGCTTGCTATGCAAGGACCATTTGAGGACACACAGAGATGGGACAGGAGCCAGATGTGGGTGAAGCAAACATGTCACAGCAGGGACAGTGGCCACCTCTGTGGAAGCCCAACCATCCCCAGATCTCTTGCTGCACCTCGCTGCGGGGGGTGGGGTGGGGGTTGGGAGCAGCCACCTCTGGCCAGGACAGTCCTCAAGGGAGGCTGCCTGGGGTAGTGACTCAGGGCACCATGTGCCACCACTTGAAGGTGAAGGTCCTGCGCACATTGGTGCCACAGTGAACCTCCCCGTTGTACACGTGGTAGGTGTAGAAGTCGTTGATGAAGGTGCAGTGCAGACCCAGCGGCTCCAGGTGGGAACGCACCTCCTCCTCCAGGCAGCAGTGGCCATCGATGATGGGCCCAAAGGGCTTGGGGATGCCCAGGTACTTGCCCAGGACCAGCATGTTCACCTGCGGGAGGGTGGGGCCAGATCAGAGGCAACAGCTGTAGGGTAGGTAGGGCCTACAGGTCTCTGGACTAAGACTGGTTCTTTTTCCCTTTTGCATCTCTCTTTCCCCCTCCCTCCCTCTCTCTCCTGCCCTTCCTCCCCTTTTTCTCTCTTCCCTTCATTCCTTTTCCCCTCACTCCTTCTCCCCCTCCCCTCCTTCTCTTTCTCCCCTTCCCTTCCCCTCCTTTCCCCTTCCCTTTCCCCCTCCCTTTCCCCCTCCCTCTCCTCCTATTCCCTCTCCCCTCCCCTCCCCCTCCCTCCTCCTGCCCCTCTCCTCACTCCTTCTCCCCCTCCTCTCCTCCTCCCCACAGTGTTTTTGTGTGTGCCTTGCGGGGTGGGTGCACCCAGAGCCTCTTGTGTGCTCTTCAGTGTATTCCTTTGAGGCCAGGTCTCTCTCCCTGGACTTGCCTGCAAGCCTCTGTCTCTGTGTCCCTCAGAGCAGGGATTTACAGGCATGTGGGTGGCACATGTGGGTGACACCCAGCTTGTTACTGTGGTGCTGGAATCTGAACTCTGGCCGTCAGAGTTCCATAGCAAGTGCTCTTAGCCACTAAGCCACCCGGCTGTACCCCACCCTCGAGTTTTCCGTTTATTTTTGTCTGCGTCTGCCAGGTGCGTGCAGGTGTCTCAAGGAATCCAGGAGACACCTAGATCCTCTAGGCTGAGGTTGTGGGCGGTTGGAGGGCCATTCAATGTGAGTGCTAGGAATCGAACTGGGGTCCTTGAGAGGAGCATCAAGGACTCTGACTGCTTAGCCATCCCTCCAGCCCGCACAGCTCTTTTTGGTGACTTGGTCTCTTGTAGCCAAGGCTGACTCTGAACCCCAGACTCTTCTGCCTTCACCTCTCATGTGGTGGACACACTGTACACTGCGTGTGTGCCTCTAACAAGTGTCCTGTGGGTAAAGGGCCACGAGCTGTTTGAGCTCACTTAGAACGCATCACAGTGAACTGTGATCCCTGGGCCTCGGGCACTATGTTCAGGGAGAGAGGGAGACCGGTTTCCCTACTCAATGGAGTCTTCTGTCATAGCTCAATACATGGAGGAGGAGACACCTCAATGGCTAGAGTGGAGCTGCTGCCTTGGAACCCCAGAGCTCCAGGGAGCCCGGTTTGGAAACGACTGTGCCAAGAAACATCACCAGCTCCTTAGATCTAGGTAATTCTCCACCCAGTACTCAGGTGTCCTTTGGAGGAGGCTGGTAAAAAAGGCAGGGGGAGGTAGGAAGACACGTGGCAGTCACAGTTAAGTAACAAAGGTCAAATCTGGCCCTGCTCTGGGTCCTGTTTCACAGGGGCCCCCTTCCTGGCAGCGAATGCCACCGCAGAACACTTTGTCTATGGCCCGTGTCTGCTGGTCCCCTTAACGCAGTATGGGAGACAAGAAGCAGCAGGGTAGAGCTGGTTTTGAAACCAGACCCTGGCTTTGCCATCCCTTGCCTGCTGTGTGTTTTTGTGTTAGACACCTAATTTCTCTGAGCCTGCCTCTGGAAGGCAAAGCCACGAGAGAGGGCACTCCTGACATTGTGTGAGGCTCAGAAGAGGCTCTGGGTGCCGAGAGGGCTATGTGAGCCTCAAAGGGCGCACGGAAGTGCCACCTGGACCTGCCTTATGCCTGGCCAGGCTGTGTCCTGCAGTTTAGGAGGTCATTTGAGTCAGAGGGAGTCAGGCGGTGGCTGTCACCTCCTTACCATGTTTGGGAAGAAGGCCTGGGCCTTAGAGTTCCCTCTGGAGTTCCCCGCGAGCTTGAAGAGCTGCGGAATGTCGATGATGTCACCCTCTGCCAGGCCCAGCTCCCGCTTCAGCACCGCCCGGTTCCAGTCGATACAGCTCTGGTAGGGAGGCCAAGGGGGTGCGTTAGGGGAGGAGACAGTGTGGGATAGCAGCAGGGATCGGTAAGAACTGGGGGTTCAGGATCTCAGGGACCTCACAAGCTCCCCTCCTGTGCTCTGCCTGGGCTTCTGACCCTGGGCTGGTAGCCAGTGCTGTTGTGAGCAGCCCTGAGAGCCCCGCCCTACCCCATGCACCCGCTGCAGCGTCTCCAGGACACCCAGGCTGCGTACCTCCACATAGGCATTCTGGTCTCTTAATTTCTTGTTGGACAGAATTTCATTGATTGTCTGCCTTTTCCCTGTGGTGGAGAAAGAGAGAAAACGATGGACCCCACTCGGGAGGCAGGCTACCCTCCGGTGCCGCCATTCCTTCAATGGGTGGATATATTCTTGCTCCCTGAAAGGCCCCCATCTCCAAAGGGACCCAGTTTGTTTTAGAGAAGTGGTTAGGGAAATGTTGTCTTGAATGATAATTCTTAGCATCTTCCAGCACCGGAATTGGCACAGAGTCAAACCAGTCGGGACGGCTGGGTGACCCCACTGAGCCTCATGTGACAGGGAACGAATGCGGAGGGTGACCTTCAAACAGGACAAAGCCCCAAGTGGCAGAGAAGACAAGCTGCTTCCCGAGACAGGATCCCGGCACAGTCAACCAATTAGGCCAACAAAACCCATTCCAGTGCCAGCCCTTGATCCAGCCACACCAACTGGGGAGGCCTCTGCACCAATCAACAAGACTGCTATGTCAATGTCCCTGGGAGGTGACACTGGACACCTGGATCAGACCCCTGGCTCAGGAGTGGCTTAGAAATGGACAGCTTTCTGGTGGTCTGCACTGTTTCCAATCCCAAGGCATTCGCCCTTGGTCTCAGAGCCTACTTATTAATATTTTTATTTTTTAATATTTTTATTTTATGTGCATTGGTGTTTTGCCTGCATGTGTGTCTGGGTGAGGGTGTCAGATCTTGGAATTACAGATGGTTGTGAGCTGCCATGTGGGCGCTGGGAATTGAACTTGGGTCTTCTGGAAGAATACTGAGTGCTTTTAACCACTGAGCCATCTTTCCAGTCCCATATATATATATATATATATATATATATATATACACATATATATACACACACACACACACACACATATATATATATGTATATATATTATATTATATTTATGCACCACAAATGTGCCTGGTGCCCGAGGAGGTCAGAAGAGGGTTTCAGACACCTAAGGAGGTCAGAAGAAGGCATCAGATCTCCTGGAACTGGAGGTGGTTGAGAGCCACCATGTGGGTGCTGGGACCCAAACTCAGGCCTTCTTTAAGAGTTACACGAGCTCTTAATGGCTGAGCCATCTCTGAAGGCCCTATATTTACTTTTAAAACTGGTTCTCATGTAGCCCAGGCTAGCCTAAAATTTGTGATGTAGCCAAGGATAACCTTGAACTCCTGGTCTACAACCTCCTGAGTGCTGGGCTTATAGGCGTGCCTCACCATATCCAGTTTATGGGAGCTGAGGATAGATCCTGGGGACAATCCTGGCAAGAATGCTACCATTTGAGTTACACTCCCCAACCTCAGATCCAGATCCTGTTAGGACAGGAGGCAGCTAGGGGGTGGGGCATGGGGAGTGACCTCAGTAACAAAGCAATTCTCTGGCATGCATGAGACCCCTAACTTCCACTCTCAGCAACACTTAATATTTAGAGAAACTCTTGATCCGCTGAGAGCCCTTCGCCTCTGATGCTGGCCCTTGCCTATTGAAACATTCCATCATCCATGGACTTGATTCATTCAGATCGGTCACGGCTGGCTGCCTCTGGGCCTTCTTAGTTGCCTGTCTAATTTTTCTTATCTGTCACCTCGACAATCTCCCCTCACCCCCCACCTCCCTCCCTCTATACTTCCCCCCACCTACCCACCTCCCTTTGCTGCCTCTGACTCGGGTATCCCAAAGGTACCTTTAGTCTTGGTAGCTCACAGGGAGCTTGGAGGCCCAGCGCTGAGCATGGTTCCCCGCACATAGTAGGTACACAACTCTCTGTACCCTACAGGATCTCAGGGAGCAGTGGAGCCGGTAGACAGCAGAAGCTGCCCACACAGGATGCCAGCCACGGTCAACTTACTCTTGAGTCCTTCGAACAGTGTCGCCTCCCCGTGGCCCTGGCTCTGTAGCTCCTGGAACAGCTGATAGCAAGCTCTGGGGCTGGACAGCAGCAGCCGAAAACCCTGCTGGGGAAACGCTGGAGTCAAGGGCCGGGAGCTGCTTAGCCACCCACCCGGGATTCCATCTACTACCTTCCTCCCTCCACGGAGAGGGGGCGCTGGCTTCTGAACCCTGGCAGAAGGGTCACGCACCTGCTTGTCCCGCGCTGGGACAAAGCTCAAGAACTCATCCACGTGACCCACAAAGAGCCAATCGGAGAAGAGCCTCACGGGGGCCTGCACCTGCTGGGCGCTCAGGAAGTCCTGCAGGGCCTGGTGCATGTCCCGGCTCTCGCTGCTGCTCTTGCAGGGATTCGAAGTTATGACAGGCATCGGCAGCAATGAAAAGACACAGTGATGACTCCCATACGGCCTTGAGATCCGGCCTGGTGACCTCCCCTCATAGATGGAACAAGTTGGGGAGGGTCACTGGACCCTCCTGTGAGATTCTAGCTCCTGCCTGCACCCCTTCCAGCTGTCATTCTGCTCTAAGGGTGTATTGTCACATGCAAATGTCCCAAGAGCTGGGGATATTTGTCTCAAACGGTGGGTCGGGACCCCATTGGGGCGACTCTTTCACAGGGGTGGCCTAAGATCATCAGAAAACACAAGTATTCACATTACCGTTATGAGTCATAAGAGTAGCAAAATTATAAAGTAGCAACAAAAATAACTTTATGGTTGGGGGGGGGCTCAGGGAAACATGAAGAACTGTATTAAAGGGTCCCAGCATTAGGAAGGCTGAGAACCACTGTGCTAGATAGAGTGTAGCCATGTGGGAGAAGGTTGACTGAAAAACGGGGAGTCATCTGTGTTGGGGAGAGACTTCATGATACTTCACAGTCACCCACCCACCTGTAAGTCACCCTTACCCACCCGTGCTCAGTGCAAGCCCAATCTACCCCCAACAGAAACGTATTTCCATTGCCTTAGGAAAAGCTCCCAAATTGGAGGTGTCTGGGGTTGGTGGCCTGGCAGAGGACTTTGGGCTCCTCCCACCTAAGAGAGGGACCGTGGAGTCTGGGCTGCTGCTGTCATGGTATTGACATCCGAACAATTTAAGCTTTGTCCCTGGAGCTTCCTTGGGTGGGGGGAAACTGAGGCACGGCCACTGAGGTCCTAGGATCAGTGTCGAATCACAGAAAGCATTGTCCGTTGACTCGGCCTAGACTGTGATGGAGAAGCCAGGCTTCAGAGCTGGTGAGTGATCCCTCAGCTGTTGTGTGGCCTCGGGACTATCCCTTCGCTTCCCTGAGGCCTCGCGTCGGCTTTTCTTCTCCCCCCTCCTCCTCTTCCCCCCTTTTCTTCCTCTTCCTCCTAGTCCTCCTCTTCCCTCCTCTCCCTCTTCCCCTCCTCTCCCTTCTCCCTCTCCTCTTCTTCCCTCTCCTACTCTCCCTCCTCCCTCTTCCCCTCCTCTCCCTTCTCCCTCTCCTCCTCTTCCCCCTCCTCCTCTACTTCCTCTTCCTCTATTTCCTCTTCCTTCTCTTCCTCCTCCTCCTTCCTCAATCTGTCCCAGCCACCCGGGCCTTCATTCCTGCCTCAGGACATTTGTTCATGTTCTGTCCTATGCTAGGTCACTCGGTCCCAGGACACCTCTTCTGTGTTTTTTTGTTTTGTTTTGTTTTTTGTTTGTTTGGTTGGTTTTGGTTTTTTTTCCCCCCCCCGAGACAGGGTTTCTCTGTATAGCCCTGGCTGTCCTGGAACTCACTCTGTAGACCAGGCTGGCCTCGAACTCAGAAATCTGCTGCCTCTGCCTTCCAAGTGCTGGGATTCCAAGTCGTGTACCACCACCGCCCGGCCTGCCTTTTTTTTTTTTTCTTCTGTGTTCTCTTTTATCTTACTCGTTTGCTTTCTCTGGTGTGACACACTCACTGATCTAACCCCAGCTTCTGGCACATAGTAGGTCTTCAGTAAACAGTCATCCCCTGAAGGCATACAAGTGGGTAGAGGTAGGCTCTGGAGGTTCCGTACCCTCCAGGTGGCTTCCTCTCAATGTTTGCTGACCTCTTAGGTTTGGAGAACATAGGGGAGGCCTTGCTGTGGCCTTTGTCACTGTCCCCTACCCCAGCCACCCCCATGTTCTTCTCCTTACCTGGAGTAACCGCTATTCCCGATGAGAATTCTGCCCAGTGGGTACTCCTTCCCTCTGACAGTGACTGGGGGACTCACCTCCAGGTTCCCAAAGGCATCCAGCCCAGTGAGCTCTGACATATAGAGCTTTCGGGTCACATAGCCAAAATTTGGACCCTAAGATGGGAGGATACAATGAGAGAAACGATTGTCCCCAGGGGGACATGGCAGCTGCACCCGTGGTGGTAACGGGAGGGAGCTCTGTGGATACCAGAGAGGAACCTTACGACTCTGCAGGGTGGAAGGGATGTTGGATTGAGTCAGTGGCCCTTGAAAGAGATGGGGGGCCAGGCAGTGATGGTGCACGCCTTTAATCCCAGCACTTGGGAGGCAGAGTCAGGCGGATTTCTAAGTCCGAGGCCAGCCTGGTCTACAAAGTGAGTTCCAGGACAGCCAGGGCTATACAGAGAAACCCTGTCTCGAAAAACCAAAAAAAGAAAAAAGAAAAAAAAAAAAAGAGAGAGATGGGGGTGCTGGTTGAGTCCCCAGCATGTGTCACCTGACCTGCTTGGAAAACTCCTGCACAGAACAACAGACTCTCAAAGCATTCTTTCTGCTCTCTGTCGAGGTTGGGAATGGGGGATGAGTGAAAGCAAGGTTCCTTTAGTCAATCTGAGGAGGGACAGGAGTCCAAGCCACCCCTGTGGCCAGCACCGTGGTTCACACCATGTCCCGATTCAGACCCTGGCTTAGAATAAGCTTTATGGCTTTACAGATGTTTTACATTCCGGCAATTCTCACCAGAGGATACACAGGTCACTGCTATGTGAGCTTTGTGGGTGCTGTGACAAATCACCTCCAGATAGTGGCTTAACATAACACTGGGCTTATCTTCCTGCAGTTCCAAAGGCCTCAAATCACTTGTCACAGAAATGTCACTTGTCAGAGTGTGGCCTTAAGATCATCACCGAGGCACCAGAGGAAGCGTCTCAAGAGAAAAACACCTTGTGCTGGTTGGCAGCTGCCTGCAATGGCCTTGCACAGCCTTCCCACAATGCTCTATGCTGTGGGGGAAGGGCAGGCCACTTGTGCCTCCTTCACTTTCCGGTGTCAGCAGGTGGCTATTTCATGGAATCCCGTCTGTGAACTGAGCCCCACCACCCACATCACACCTCTGGCCACCTCTGCTCCGCCAGATGCTGGACACCAGACATCAGACAGATGTCGGCGCCCACCTGAGTGCTCAGCAACCCACAGCCTTCCTGTGAGCCTCTCTTCCCAGGGGACAGCCTCGAGGCCACCTTCACCTCACCTCCCTCACAATGGCCAGAAAATCCAGTTGGCCTGGTCTTGTAGAGCCACCCAGAGCCTGACCACAGGCAGCCACCACCTCCTCATCTGTCCTGGTCTCTTCCCACTCTGGCTGGCCCCTGGATGTAATCTCTTTATAACACTAGACAGAGCACACCCTCCCTGACTGACGACTTACTAGATCGCCCATTTCTCAGATTCTAAACTGATGGTCCCCCAAGGCCAGCAGCTCACTGACTTTGCTGTGCACAGCATTGGGTTAGCTTTAACAGAAGTATTTTGTTTTAAATCTATTTCTTTTAGAATTTTTTTTATTTATGGAGCTGGAGAGATGGCTCAGCGGTTAAGAGCACTGGCTGATCTTTCAGAGGTCCTGAGTTCAAGTCCCAGCAACCCCATGGTGGCTCATAACCATTTGTAATGAGATCTGATGCCCTTTAAAGACAAGAATAGCCTCAGATTTTGCCTCCCTAGGACCGAGCTTTCAGATGCACCAAGCCTGTGGATGTGAAAGTGAAATTTCCCAACATCAGGTCACAGGCCGGCTGCTCCCATTCAGTAATAGCAGGGCAGCACCACACTCTGGCCAAGAAAAGTGAACAAATGCACTGGAGACAATGTAACAAAATACTCTACTAGAAATCAGCAAGGACAAAACTTGTCAGTTTTTGTCAACTTGATACAAGATCAGCTGGTGAGAAAGAAACCTCAACTGAGAAAACACCTCCATAAGATTGGCCTCAACCAGATTGGTCTGTGGTAGCCCACAGGATTGTCTGTGGGACATTTTCTTGATTAATGATTGCCCACTGGAGCTGGGCAGTGGTGAGGCATGCGATTAATCCCAGCACTTAGGAGGCAGAGGCAGGCGGACTTCTGAGTTTGAGGCCAGCCTGGTCTACAGAGTGAGTTCCAGGACAGCCAGGGCTACACAGAGAAACCCTGTCTCAAAAAAAAAAAAAAAAAAAAAAGATTGCCCACTGGAGGCAATGCCAGTCCTGGACTGGTGGTCCTGGGTCCTACTGAAGGCAGCTGGAGCAAGTTTCTCCATGGCCTCTGAGTCAGCTCCTGCCTCGACTTCCCTCACTGATAGTGAGGTGTGACTCCACAGTGTGGTACGGAAATATAAACCAAATAAGCCGGGTCTTCCCCAACTTGCTTTTGGTCAGGATGTTTTATCAGCAAGGCAAAAGCCAACTGTGACAACAGTGGCGTGAGCTCTGACAGCATCAGGAGAGGCCTGGCTAGGTGGGACATTGATACTGCGATCTGAAGGCTGAAAGTCAGCTAGTGCCAGTATAGGGAGGCGCATTCCTGGCAGAGGGAATGGCGTATGGCATATGCCAAGGTCCTGGGGTCAGGGAGTAATGGGAAAATTTGAAGTCATGGTGTCACTCTGGGGACAGTTTTCCTGTCACTCTGGTACTCTCCACAAGGAAGAGTTGGGTGGGGAATGTACCCAGCCAAGGACCTGCTGTGACCTCCTTCCATCCAAGGTGGGATAAGGCAGGAAGGAGACTTCTGCACTGAGGCCCTGTGCTATAGAACGCTGGGAGTCTGGTTCACAGCACGGAAGTTGACCTTTGGAATACCTAAGTGGTAAGATGCAGCTACTGCAGGCAAAGTGCGGGAAATGGGGGCCCAGAGGCTTAGCGACAGTCCTGGGTGATGCTCCCACCTACGGTAGGAATGAGCTTTCCTCTGTCCTTAGCCAGCACACCTTGGCCAAAGGCACAGGGTTTGGCCAGGAAGAAGCCAAAGGTTGATGGGACAGACATTTCGTTCCAAGCCTCTGGCCTGAGGTGGCCTATTGTCTCACTCCTTGGGGTGCAAACTATGCATGGCTGTAAGACTTGTTCCTCTTCTGTCTGGGGATTTCAGGCCCCAGTGCAGGCTAGGTCTTCCTTGGATGGCAGAGAGGCAGCATGGGAGACCTGATGCTGTCCCTCTTGAGCCTCAGTTTCTACCTCTGTGAAATGGACCCACTGATAGCAGCTCTATCAAAGGTTGTCACACAGAATGAAGTCAGAGCTTGCATCTGAAGGCGTGTGGGTTCAGTAAACATACTATTCTTTTTATTTATGATGTTGATGACCTAGACTGAGTTGGCATCCATCTGCCAGGCCAGGCCAGGCCGGAGTGACTCACCAATATGTCACTTCAAAGTACCTGATGTGTTGACTGTGACTGATAAAGTCCAGCTGACCCTGAACCCCTGCCACAGCCCCAGTGTAGCCCCCAAAGGACAAATGATGCCCAAGAGATGGAACTCTCGCCTTGTGGCAAGAACACTCTTAGGGAGCCCAGGATGCCCCTTACAAAGCTATCTCAAAGACCAGCTGAGCTCATGTGGGGTGAGGCTGTGAGAAACCAGATCTTATCAGAGTAATGACTGAGGTAGCCAGCGCTACCCCTTGGGTCCCACTGGAACAGGAACTCAGCTTTGAGGACCAGGCTGCTCAGGGGTGGGGAGAGCTGGATTGAGAAAGGAGGGGGCCTCGGGGCCAGGGACACTGGACGGCTGGAGGTTGGCCAGGCCTACAGGGTTCCTACCATAACTCGCTTGACAGGGAAATCCTTCAGGCCTCTGTCCCTCGGGGAGTCAAAGACCACAGGCAGCGTCTTGTGTGGGGCCTGGATGTAGCCAATCTCCATTTCGTCCTGGAGGGATACAGAAAGGCTGTGGCTGTGCCACAATCTTGGCACCCAAAGCTCGATGTGGTGCGGACCTATCCTGTCTAACTATTGCCATCAAGAACAAATTCTCCATAACACCTGAGCCCAGAGAATGGCCCTGAGGATGCCGGCAGACCCGAGTCCTGCACAGCCTGCTGGGAAAATGAATAGGACAGAGGCCCTGACTCTGGTGGGGGGGGAGGGACGGGACACCCCAGGGCTGTGACTGGGGTGTAGTGATTGAGCCTTGTCCTAGAGGAAAGAACACTCAGCGTGGGGGTGACTAGAGGTGCTGAGGTGGGGGGATGCTGGGGAACCCAGAGTGCTCCCAGTATTATACTGGGATAGGCCGAGGCTTCCCTGGAAAGGCTCTTTACTGAGCCCAGGTGGGAGCAGCCTCCTGGATCTCACAGGAACAGACACTGGCCCACCCAGCCCTGTAGGTGGCTGCACTGGTTTTCAGAAATGAATCTAGTGAGAACGTTGACTCTCTGGCAGTTATGCGGGGTGGGGGTGGGGACAGGCAAAGTCGCTATGACGAGTTATGGGATGGGAACCCTGGGCATTTCCTGGTGAAAGATGGGAACCTGTGTGCAGCTCCCTAGGGATCAGAGGCAGGGATGGCAAGGGCGGGACTTAGCAGACAGGGAGAGGGACACGGTCCCACTGGGGGGATGGCATGAACGGAGGGGCGGCCTTCACGCTGACCACTGATGAGCAGGGCTGAGTCATGGGTGAGGAGAAGGAAGACAGCTGAGGGGACAGAGGTAAAGGCTCAAGATGAGAGCCAGGGATGGGCATGGAGACGGGAGCTCACCTCTATGTCAGATGAACTCTCTGCTTGATCCCCCCAACCCCCACCCCTGCTCCCTCCCTGGTGTGAGGACCTTCTGAGGCTCCTTCCTCTCAGTCCATCCCAGGAAGGATCGCCTCAGAGCTGGAGCTGTGACCCAGGAGCCCAAGGCCTGTGTCTGTCCCTTGGCCTCAGGCCAATGGGAGCACGTACCTGCATCCATTGGTCATCTATATTCTCCTCCTCGGGGCACACAGTCAGCTTGCACTTGGCTTTCTTGGTCAGAGTAGCTAGTGACTTTAGGAAGTCTTCATTGTCAGAAACCCTAGGGAGATTAGGCCTCATCATCACAGGGGGGTAACAAGGACAGATAACAGACAATCTGTTCGTTCCTCACTCCAGGCTCTCTGAGCCAATTCTGGCTTCCAGAGGCTGAGGGCAGGAGTTATATTTTGCCATTCCCAGAAAATGCACCTGCCCAGAATTCAGAGCTCTCCTTAACGAACCCAGACACCCCTCCCCCAGAGCTTCACCTGCACACGTACACCTCCTGGGGGGGCTGAGTGTTGGGGGTCATGATCCAGGGGGCCACACGGAACGTCACACTGTCTTGGAACACCAGGGCCTCGGGGAGCTCCTGATGGGGAGAGGTGAGAAGGGTCGTCATGGTCACTGGCAGGCAGGGTGTAATGCCTGCCTCCCCTCCCCTACCCACCCCTAGGTCGAGGCCTACCGGGTTAGACTTGTCCAGCAGGGAGATGGTGAGGGGAATGAGCCCTTTGAAGTCTGCGTCTGGGAAAGCAAGGCCTTCCACATAGAAGTCTGTGCTGTGCTGGCCGCCGGGCAGCTCCAGGCAATACGAGAACTGTTGTGGTCCCAGGGCCACCTTGTACCGGGACGGCAGTTTGCCCCCTAGACAGAGGTGAAGTGTGCTTAGGCCTAGCGTGCAATGTGCTTCTGATTTCCTCTCCTCAGTACTGAGGTGCCTTCCCAGGGTCCCTGCGAGTTACAACCCAAGGGGCCCTGGAGGTGTTTAGGGGGAAAACTTCAAAGCTCCACTTGGGACCTTGTTCCCCTGACAAGAGGGGTCCAGGAGGGGCAATGAATGGCAGGTGCCAGCACCATTCCGAACTTTGCACAGTTCTTTTATTCTTTCACTGACTGGTCCATTCATTTGTCCCTAAGCACTGTCACAGTCTCCTAGGCGACTAGGGAGGAGCAAAGGCCATTATCTGTAACAGACACCAATTAAAGTAGTGACAGAGGAAAACGGGAGGGTCTCCTGGGTAATTATCAGTTTATCATATAAATACGTGTGTCATATGTGTTACACATTATATGTACATTATATACTACAGATATTACATATACATGTAATATATCACAAATATAAAGTATCATATGGTTACTTCAGCCTAAGGTTGGAAGGAAGTGGGGGCAAAATGAGCCTCGGAAAGCCCTCTGCCGTCCACTGTGCCTGGGAGAGCCGAGGCATCGGTACACGCCCCTCCCCTTGGCCATCCACCATTTTAAATCTTGCACACCTCACAGTGGCTTCTCTGGCCCCCTCGAGCACACAGGCACATTCCCACCTCAGGGCCTTTGCACCTTCCTCAGAATGCAGTCTCTTCTGACCTGCCTTACTTTCTCTGCCCTCAGCTCCACACCCCACACTGCTGCCTCTAATTATTTACCTGTCGCTCCTCCTATCCCACCAGGATAAAAGTGAACGGGACAAAGACTCCGTTCACGGCCATGTGCCCTGTGCTCAGGCCTGAGGTTGGTACTCCCAGGATAGGAGGAGCTGCGGAGCTACCGAAGTTGGAGTGGTAGATGCCCAGCAAATGAGGGCATGGCACATAGTGGGGGAGGGGAGAAAGGGAGAGAGAAAGGGGGAGGGAGTAGAGGGAGGGGGAGAGGGAGGGTGTGAGAGAGAAAAAGAGAGGAAGGGACAGAGGGGTGAGAGGGAGAGAGGAAGGAAGGAAACGAAGGAGGGGAGAGAGAGAAAAAAAAGAGTGGGGCTAGAGAGATGGCTCAGTGGTTAAGAGCACCGACTGCTCTTCCAGAGGCCCCGACTTCAATTCCCAGCAACCACATGGTGGCTCACAACCATCTGTAATGGGATTTGATGACTTCTTCTGGTGAAGACAGCTACAGTGTACTCTTTTTTAAAAAAAAAGAAAGAGCCGGGCGTGGTGGCGCACGCCTTTAATCCCAGCACTTGGGAGGTAGAGGCAGGTTGATTTCTGATTTCAAGGCCAGCCTGGTCTACAAAGTGAGTTCCAGGACAGGCAAGGCTACACAGAGAAACCCTGTCTCGAAAAACAAACAAACAAAAGAAAAAAAAAAAGAAAAAGAGAGGGGGGAGGGGAAAGGAGAAGAAATGGGAGGAAGGGAGAGGGAGAGAGGGAGGGGAGAGAGAGAGAAAAGAGGGAGAGAAGGGAATTGGTGGACAACGACTGGCAGCAGTCACTCCCTTGTTCTCAACTGGGACAAGCTCAGGTCACCTCCTCTGGACGGCAGAGGACTGAGGCATGTGCCTGCCTCACAGCCCTGTGTCTGGAGTCAGAACCAAGCATAAGGACTGTGCCCCATAAGGACTGTGTCGTCAGAGCGGCAGAGGTGCCAGGGAAGGCTAGGCCAACTCACGTGTGGCCCGGAAGACTCTCACTCTGTTCATCTTGGCCTTGGGCACCTCCAACACCAGCTGATACTTTTCAAAGAAGTCTTTGGGCGTCTTCGTGCTTAGGGTCATTGGAGACATGTCCTGCAGGTCTGAGAGAAGGAGCATGTGGCCATGATGGTCCCCAGGGCCCTTCTCCCTCCAGCACCTCTTAGCAGAGCCCAGACTCCCCCACACACTGCCACAAAGGAGCCTGGCTTTCTTTTCTCATTTTAAAATGGCTACTTGTTGCTTATTTTTTCAAATGTTTATTACATTCACTTATTCTTGTTTGTTTTGGAGCACTGGAAATTGGGTCTGGAGTCTTAGTTGTGCAAGGATGAGAGCTCAACCGCTCAGCCCCTGCCCTGCCCCGCCCCCTCCCCACCCTCCGTCTTATTCCTAGCCCCAGCCCCTGCTGCTCAGTCCCAGCCCACACTTATTTATCATGTGTGTGCATCAGAGAGGTTGAACGCGCTGTGGTACATGTGTCAGAGGATATAGCAATTTAAAGCAGCCAGTTGCAGCCAGTTCTCATCTACTACCATGGTGGACCCAGGGCTCGAACTCAGGTTATCAGGCTTGGTAGCAAACACCCCTACCCACTGAGCCACCTCGGCAGCCCCTGGTTCTGTTCCTTTCAGCATGTCTATAACGTTTATCTGTGTATGACTATGAAAGGGTGAATTAGGGATAGAAACTCAGAACAACACAGCCTATGTCCATTTGGTTTCTTGCTGTGACCCGAGACTCAAATTCCGGAGCACAGAGAGCGCTCAGAACAATGGTGGTACATGGCAGGATCAGCGCCAGGGTGACGGAAACACCAGGGAAGGAGACAAGGATGTGGACTCAACCTGGATCTGGGGGAGCTTGGGGAACTCCTTCAGCTCTTACTGCCTCAGTTTCCCTATCAGTAAGCAGGGGTGGAGAGAGCCAAAGGGGAGAGTGAAATGGCATATTTCTCAGGAGTGCTCACAGGTTGCAGGGATGTCCCTAGCGACAGCCCCGGCCAGCCGCACACATTAGACACTGTCATTTTACACCGTCCTTTGACTCCCAGGCAAGCTCTAGTCCTGGCCCCTCAGCTGTAATCCCTTAGCACCCTCCGAGGGAAGGTCACCCTCCTCCATCCCTGGGCTACCTCAGCATCCTGGATGAGTGTCCACGAGACCCTGCTGCCTCTACCACCGTCCTCGAATCTCTCAGACCCACCAAGGTGTCAGGCTCCCTGGGCCTCAGATACTGACCCTGCACCTGGGTAGTCGTGTGACTCACATGAGTTGTGGGTTTAACTTCTCTGTGCCTCAGCTTCCCCATCCTTTAGGCGCTTGGGTCTTGTGTGATATCTGGGGACCAGCACCCCTTTCTATTTGATTTGGGCCCCGAGTCTGAGCCAAGCACAGCTATGTGAGCTGGCCAAGAGCCAGCATGGAAAGCAGAGACTCTTGGGGCTCCCTGAGCCCCCCCCACTAGACTCTTCTGACTGATGTGTGACTTTGGTAGGTCACTTGCTTCTCCACTCCGTCCTCTATAATGTGCTTTTGCTAAGCCAAATTCAGGGGCTACGACAAGACCACATGGGCAAACGGGCCTTGTTGAAGAATGAAGCCCCTCTCCCCAGAGCTGGCCAAGGTCTTCCGTCTTTACCTTTGTTGTCCAAGATCTTGTCATCCTCAAAGTCCATTCCGGAGGCCTGAGGGTCCTCTTTGTCACAGTTCACCAACAGGATGGCGCCACGGCCGCCCGGGCCCCAGGTCCAGGTGCTCTGGGAACATCAGGAGGGTAAAAGACAGTGTCAGGGAGTCTCAGATCCCATCAGCCCCTGCGAGACAAGCAGCTGGTTTCTCTCACCTCCCACGTTGTCTGGCTTTTACTTACCCAGCAATTCCTGGCCCAAAGAGTAGAGTTTTCATGGCTCCAAATATAACCAAATCTGCCCCAAATGCACAATGTGTGTATTTGTTAAAGACAGCATCTACTCTACCCAAGGTTAGTTCAACTTGGAATCCTCCTGTCCCCACCTCTGAGAGCTGAGATACAGGCCTGTCCCACCATATCCAGTCTGTGTGGCACCTATGACATCAGACATGTTAGGCAAGCAACTCCACCAACTAAGCCACATCCCAGCCTCAATTCATCTTTTTAATTTTATTTTTAAATAAAGGGGTCCAATAGAAAAATACACTTTAAAAGCCTTTTTAAAATGTTGGCTTGAAAGTCGGGCAGTGGTGGTGCATGCCTTTAATCCCAGCACTTGGGAGGCAGAGGCAGGTGGATTTCTGAGTTGAGGCCAGCCCGGTCTACAAAGTGAGTTCCAGGACAGCCAGGGCTGTCCTGTCTCGAAACTCCTACCACCCTCCCCCCCCCCAAAAAGTTGGCTTGACAGAGAAACGTAGTCAAGAACATAAGAATGCCATGATTCTAATCCACACAGCTACTCTCATGTGACCACGAGTGTGAGTCTCAGTGCCAGGCACCGTCTGCCCAGTGATGGAATATATTGGCCCACCCTTAGAGATCTAGCATAATATAATAGATTATATAATATTAGAGGAATTCAACGCTAGGCAAGCTCTCTAAGCCATGCTTTCCCCTCTTTCTACTTTTTTGTTGTCTTTGTTTTGTTTTGTTTTGTTTTGTTTTGTTTTGTTTTCAAGACAGGGTTTCTCTGTGTAGCCCTGGCTGTCCTGGAACTCACTCCATAGACCAGGCTGGCCTTGAACTCAGAGACTCACCTGCCCTCTGAGTGCTGGGATTAAAGGTATGTGCCACTATGCCCAGCTGTTCCTCTACAGCTGATGTACCCTGTAAATGGGCCAGTCATTTGAAGCCTGCCAAAGTGTATACTAGCCTCAAACAGAAAGCCATGTAGAAGCTTTGAAGTTGCAGGGACACTCTCCAGAGTGTCCCTAGGGCTCACCCACAGGCCCTAGGCTGACAGTGTAAAGGTCCCTTTCCGCACCCTGACCAACCTTGCTTCCACCACACATACTCGCCGCCACGCCTCCTTCCTTTCTCCCTCCACCCTTGTCTCTCGTCCCTTTTCCATCATCCCCTGTCCCTGTACGCAGCTCCATGGGGACTCATCTACCAGTCACTAAGGTCTGGGGAGTATTTTTGAGCCACAGCTGAGACCTATCTTTGTAACTTTTTTTTTTTTAATTACCTGGGTGACTCTAGAGATTCCAGCTTGTAGCGTAACCCCATTTCTGAACCCACAGTTGGTTGTAAATATGATCTTGTAAAAGAGATGGCGTATACACAAGCCAAAAGATGAGGCTCCCACGCCTGGGGTGGGGGCACCTGTCCATCAGGGCCAGTCTGGGAAGGGTTGTTTTTTACAAGTTCACATGAGACCCTGGTGAGGTGACCCTGTTCAGCTCATCACCACAAGGGGGCGCCACAGGAGAGCCCAGTGGCACTGAAGTATTGACTGACATTTGAGCCTCACCTGATCCTTCCCGGCTTGGGCTGGCTTCACTCTGCCAGTGCGGGTGACATCTGCGCTCAGGGACAGTTCTGAAATCCGAGAGAAGAGATCTGGTGGGGGTGAAGCCTGGGGCTCCCAGAGTGGCCCTGAGGGACAGGTCTCCCCCAAGCATGTCCCCCTGTTTGTCCCCAAGAAGCCAGAGTACAATTCAAAGCCCAGAGGCAGGACTTCCAAACACTGTGCCCTTCAGGGGCCATGACCATGATGCCAAAGCAGTTCCAGCCACCCCAGTGAAGCCTCCGTATGCCCTGCCAGGTCACTCAGTTTTGTAATCTGTGAAATGGGATCGTGGAGGTAAGCCCACTGGGTTATTGTAAGGATTAAATGTAGCATCTCGGCACAGAATCTGGCGCTGGAGTGAACCTCACTTAATTTAAATGTATACTCATGGATGAAATCCATCAATGAAACGAAACCTGGAGGTTTCACATACCATGTACATATTCAATACACACTTAAATAAAACGACCATGCTGTCCAGGCTCAGATCTCACTAATTTAATTTTTTAAAAACGTAGATAGGGGGGCTGGTGAGATGGCTCAGTGGTTAAGAGCACTGATTGCTCTTCCAAAGGTCCTGAGTTCAAATCCCAGCAACCACATGGTGGCTCACAACCATCCGTAACGAGATATGATTCCCTCTTCTGGTGTGTCTGAAGACAGCTACAGTGTACTTACATATAAAAAAAAAAGTAGATAAAAGGTCTCTCTCTGTTGTCCAGCCTAGCCTCTAGCTCATGAACTCCTCCGTGATCTTAATAATGAATTTTTAAGTGATTTTTTAAAAAAGTGCCTTGGTGTTTGCCTGCATGTCTGTCTGTGCGAGGGTGTCAGATCCCCTGGAACAGGAGTTACAACAGTTATGAATTGTCACGTGGTACTGGGAATTGAACCAGGATCCTCTGGTTGATCCGCAACCAGTGCTCTTAACCACTGAGCCATTTATCTCTCTAGCCCCTAAGAATGGATTTCTAAAAAAAATATTATATAATTTTTATTTAATTTTGTGCGTATGTGGTGAGGGGTAATAGTGTGGTTGCCTGTGGAGACCAGAAGAGGGTGTTGGATCCTCTGTAGCTGGGGTTAGAGATGGTCGCGAGCCACCGGATGTAGGTGCTGCTAGCCAGACCCTGTTGGAGCAGTACATATTCTTGACCGCTGAGCCAACCCTCCAGCAACACTAATAGATTCTATTTAAAGATGAGTAGTAGTAAAAAATACAAGTATATGTGCATGCATGGGTTATTAATATGATAAAAGAGATATAAATAATAGGACTTGGGGAACACAGAACTATCTGCTACAAAAAGCGGCGCACGTATGTATGTGTATATGTGTGCATGGGTGGTGTATGTGTATATATGTGCATGTATATGTGTATATGTGCATGTGTATATGTGTGTATATGTATATGTGCATGTATATATGTGTATGTGTGTTTGTATGTGTGTATTGTGTGTTTGTAAAGCATTTATAAGGTATAGAGACCCGTGTGTAGAATGGAGGTCCTCACTTCCCACCCTGAAGAGCAGTTATTACACTGTGATTCGTGTCTTCCAGTGCACTTGTGTTAACTGAGTAACTGTCAGAGGTCCATGGAGCTGGAAAGTCACTGCAGCTGAGGGCGACCTTGAGCCTCTGACCCTCAATCCTCTGCCTCTCAAGGGCTGGGAGTACAGATGTGCGTCAGCACACCTGCCTTATGCAGGACTGGGAACGAAACCCCGGGCTTCATGCTACCTAGAGAAGTTCTCTCCCCTCACCCTCGGCTGTCATCCATGTTTCTGTATGAACTCTCTAGGGAGG